>NW_024068430.1:0-152187 GCF_009389715.1 Phoenix dactylifera | reverse complement strand
GTAGCAAGTTGCTCTGAACCACTATAAAGTTTGTGTTCTTTGTGTGTGTGCTCACTTATCTTTTTTTTGCTTTTACTATTTCATTAATTTGTTTCTAACTCATTACTTTATTGCACTATTCCTTCACTGCTACACTCGCAACACTAAGGAAAATTAAGTTGCAGTTAATTTTAATTAAAGTCTAATAGAAATCCAATTCACACTCCTCTTGCATTGCTATCTTGGGTATTAATTTTGATTATGGTTTTTCTTCAATTAATGCTTGTTAAAATTATTTTTTTATTTAATTTATAATTTGTGATCATGTCATTTTTATTATTGAATGTTACAAAAAATCTAATTAATACCCAAAATTTTATCCAATTAATGTCCATATCCAGATAGAAAAATATGGACACAAAAATGAAATATACTAATATCCAATCTGCATATGATCCATTCCCCACTCTACATTGCAGTTAAAGCAGCATCTTCTTAAGCTACCAATATATATACTACTTCCCATAAAATTTAAACTTATCTATAAAAATGTTTATAGTTAAATAGGTGCTAGCCTATCTACCATGGATTGTAGCAAGATTCTAATAAATCCCGACATCAATTAAGTGATATATATTATATTCTGATAAGTTAATAATAATTTGTTATGAATATTAAAAATAATTAATAATGTACTAGTTTTATTATTTTTCTTTCCTTGAGGTCCAAAATTATATGAAAGGGCTAAGGCTTCAAGATAGAGATTATGTGTAAATGGTTTGTGTTATGATTTAGTGTAAAGATTTTTACAAACAATAATTATGTGCTTAAATTCTTTGGTGCAATTTGCAACGTTGAGGGGTGTATCTATAGTTTTCCCTTTCCTTTTTATGTTACGATTTAGTGTAAAAGATTTTTAACGAATAATAATTATGTGCTTAACTTCTTTGGCGCCAATTTGCAACGTCGAGGAGTGTAACTATAGTTTTCCCTTTCCTTTGTTGGAACCCTTCCACATATGACCAAATTATGCCATTTATTTTATGGAATTTCTCTTGCTATGCTTACCATTCTTGCGCCCACCCATCCCCCCACAATAAAAGGAACGAATCAATGAGTGGAAACTTTCTTAATTTGCAAAAGAATTTCTTATATAATTGAGAATGAAACCTCCCTCCCCTCAAGTCCTTTACTTCACCCCCCCCCCTCTCTCCCTGTCAGTGTGTTCTCACCCATCTTGACAACCATGGCCAAGGTCCCCCCTCATCTCATCATCACTCTCATTCTTCCATTAACTATCATCCTTGTGAGAGGTGATCCTTCTTTAACTCACAATCGATCCCTTCAAATTTTTGTTTTACTCACCAACTAACCTTTTACAACCCATATGAAATGCAGGAGATGTTGCTGCCTCCAAGCCACAACCGACCATCCAATATCTACCCACTAGCATGGTTGAGTACCACACCATTGATAGACCCGCCAACATGGATGTCAATGCCCAAAACCCCCCCTTCAAGTAAATGCGCGACGTGTGAGCGCTGTACTAACAAAGACCACAAGAATTGCTTATCAACGCAGTGTTGCTATCGCATCAAATGCAACATTCCTGGCAAGCCCTTTGGCACGTGTGCCTTCATGCCCGAAGCTTGCAACTGTGACTCATGTGGTTAATCCTACTAAATGTGTTGGGATAAAATAAATTTGGTCATCGAATAAATTTGTTTATTGGAATGGGTGAACAAGTTTGAGGTCGTTGATAGTATTATCGTATGGTGTATGTTTTGGAATTGCAATTTTCTAATATGCATTCACTTTGAGTTTTTGGTCTTCCTATTTGCTTTCTTTATGCATGGTTTCTCATCCTGTTCTTGACTGCATTCCGAGGAATATGTGGTGCATAGATGGCTTAGATTGTTGTCAAGGGAAGTAGATAATTTTGTCAAGGATCGTTACTGTGTGCAATCTAGTGAGAGGATATAAAGGGACAAGGAGATGGAAGAACATTTGCTACATTTAGAACACAATTTTCAAAGATTGGCGCACTGGATTTTTATTTTATGCAATACAACCATATCTGATGCACAAATTTACGAGAACATATTCAACTTTTGGATTCGAAAAAAATGTTTTAAATGATATATCTGAGATAGATCATGATTGGTGGGGCAATCTTTGAATATGTTTGTCGTATAAGTATAGCATCAAACATAAAGAGCTTGTGGTTATGATAAAAGAGTTAGAAGCAATGGAGTATGATAAAAAAATTCTCAGTAGTCAAAAATTTTCTTAGCAGCAGCCAAAATCATTGAGAAAAGTACCAAAAACTGCTGTGAAAACTTGTCTCAGCAGTTTTCCCGACCACTACTATGTCGCTTGTAAATTTACTATTAGGATTTCAACACCGAGGCTTTATACAATTGCTAAGAAAACTAAAGTTTCAGTAGTAGTCTTTTCTAGGATTTAGCAATGTTTTTCTCCACTATGGAAACATTTTATGTTCTCTAATTTTTAAAATTAATACAAAAATAATATTTTTATTTTTTTCTAATTTTTAAGTATATAAATATGTATGGTATATAAATATGTTTCTTCTAGTTTTATATGTATGGATTTAAAAATATAAATATGATGATGGTTTCTATTTTATTTTTAGAAATAATAAAAATAATTTTAAATTGAAAAAGTAAAAGTACCAAATATGTTTTTTCATGTTCATTTTTGTAGTTTTATTTTGAAAGTAAAAAATAAATGTGATGTCAAATAGGACCTAAAGTTTGGTAATTTCTATATTTTCTCTCTAATTATAAGTTATTCACCTTATCATATTTATTGATACACTACCATATAAAACTAGGTACACTTCCTTTCGTCGCATCTCTCATGTCTTGTGGGTGCAGTATCATAAAACCTATTCTAGAAACTCTCATGTGCTAGAGGATTCTACTTGCGATTTTTTTTATGAGTAATGATTCTATCATACCCCGACCTAATAGCACAAGCCAAGTACATGGTAGGTGGCCATAGGGTTTAATCCCACAGGACTTGCAAGGCCTACATTTTTCATATTCATATATCATTGAAATACTGAGTCAGTGGTAGTCAAAGCAACAAAAGGTGTAATAATTATTCAAAGAAAGTGTACAAACTCAAGAAACCAGCAAAGAAATTTCATACAAATGTCTAATCATATTTATTATTACAAAAGAGCTAATAGCCGTTTTCTAGATCCTAGATTCCTCTCTATAAAGTCTTAGCCCTCACTATTCCTCTACTTCTGAGAAAAAAACAGACTAGAGATAGTTTGCTTATAGTCTTAGTATGTAACCTTTACATGTAGTTGGATCAGGATTGCATAAAATATGAACTTCACAGCACAAATTATCAATTAATAAAACATGCTGATGAAAGCATGACACAAGCCATATCTATCAATATCGAATTCAAAATATTTAATACATTTGCTAAAAATAAATTTCAAATCAATATAGATGCACCTTCCGTTTTCACTCTCCTAGCCTTTCCGACTACGGCCATGATCGATCTACGTCAAACCCTAGAAGAGACTAAATCTTGACTACAATATGCCATCCATCAATATCTACCAATAATCCCCCTACTAGAGTCCCAAAAGAAAACTAGCTTTGAAATCACATAAAAAACAAGCTTCCATTAGCATATGCCCGTGATTGTCCAATTGGTTAGGCTTAAAAGGAAATTAGATCTTAGCTATAGCATGCTGTTAATCGGCATGCACCAGTGATCGCCCCATTGAAGGCCCAAAGTAGATTATATCCAGTACTAGTATGCTCATAGTTAGACTAGAGAGCAACATGATTAAATCAACACATTTATCATTGCAAAAAATTTCAGTTCATGCCTAAGTTAATCATGTCATCCTTGATCAAATATTTTAAAAAATCATTATATGCACAACATATAATTTAAACATAATATATGGATAGATAATATCAACAGTTTAAATTTCAAATAATGTCGGTAACTATAAGGCGATATAGATTACATATCAAATCATGTGCACGAAAAAACACCAGAGGCAGAGATAATTTGCAATGTAAGTTGACCAGATCGGAAATTCCTTCTCGTAAAACTAATCATGCTCTCCACAAAAATTTATCAACTCATTAGGTTGTCTTCCTTAATCTTACTCATTATCCTAAATCTGTAGAATGTGGCACCCTTCTAAGTCACAATTTTCTATCAATTTCTAGTTTTAAATCCAACCTAGGGATCTTCAATTTTCAGAAGAAAAAAGTTAAAATAGGATTTATATTGGTTACATTAGATAAGTGGCTCAATCTCTAGATGTGATGCTTGTTTGGAGTTGGGGGCAATTACCAAAATAGCAAACACTATTAGCCTTTAACCTAATGATAAATGAGAGAGAAAAGAAAATAAGAGAAGAGAGAGAGACTTGGATCGGGTCCAATAAGGGGTTTGGGACTGATCTATTGAAGATATAGAGAGGGAAAGGGAGAGAAAATCAGGTGGAACTTGTATCTAGTCCACGGGTTAGTTAGGGAAGAGACAAGAGAGAATATTAGGTGCATAGGATTCTTCTCCCCTTCTTTTTTAATGGCAAAATAAGGGCATAAGCAAGGGCTCCTCATGCCATCTCCAAGGGAAGAGGGAGAGGAGGAAGGAAGGGATGGAATTCTGGTGGTGACATGGTGAGCCCAGCTAGTGGCAATGAGTGGCCGACGAGAAAAGAAAAGAAAACACGACCGAATAATAGGGCTAGAAAATAAGGATTTTTCTTTCTCTCTTAATAAGAGGAAAAGGCCAACTCGGGTGGTTGGTGGCACTGGTGGTCACAACCCGTTATAAGTAGTAGATGATCAGCAAGAGGCTAGAAAATATAAAAAAATCGAGTAAATAAGAGTTCAGCCAGTATAGGGGTATCAAAAGTCTCGTCAGTGTATCAGGCTCTAGCTTACTTGCTTATGTCTGGCGCTTCGATGTCCTATTGGGAGGTACGATCATGGAGGTGCCAATAGTTAGCAGCAGTGGCATTAGTGGTGGAAAGAGAAAAAAGAATAGAAAACATGGCAGAATAAGGGATACGACGAGGGGGATTTTTTGTTACTTATCTGGTCAAAATCTTAGCAGATGATAGGGCCATACGCTGTGGTGGATAAGGAGAAGAGAGATTCATGAAGGGAGGAGCATTTAGCTCAAATTTCAAGAAGAGGCTTGGGGAGCAGACGTAGGAGCAAGTTGCTCTGAACCACTATAAAGTTTGTGTTCTTTGTGTGTGTGCTCACTTATCTTTTTTTTGCTTTTACTATTTCATTAATTTGTTTCTAACTCATTACTTTATTGCACTATTCCTTCACTGCTACACTCGCAACACTAAGGAAAATTAAGTTGCAGTTAATTTTAATTAAAGTCTAATAGAAATCCAATTCACACTCCTCTTGCATTGCTATCTTGGGTATTAATTTTGATTATGGTTTTTTCTTCAATTAATGCTTGTTAAAATTATTTTTTTATTTAATTTATAATTTGTGATCATGTCATTTTTATTATTGAATGTTACAAAAAATCTAATTAATACCCAAAATTTTATCCAATTAATGTCCATATCCAGATAGAAAAATATGGATACAAAAATGAATATACTAATATCCAATCTGCATATGATCCATTCCCCACTCTACATTGCAGTTAAAGCAGCATCTTCTTAAGCTACCAATATATATACTACTTCCCATAAAATTTAAACTTATCTATAAAAATGTTTATAGTTAAATAGGTGCTAGCCTATCTACCATGGATTGTAGCAAGATTCTAATAAATCCCGACATCAATTAAGTGATATATATTATATTCTGATAAGTTAATAATAATTTGTTATGAATATTAAAAATAATTAATAATGTACTAGTTTTATTATTTTTCTTTCCTTGAGGTCCAAAATTATATGAAAGGGCTAAGGCTTCAAGATAGAGATTATGTGTAAATGGTTTGTGTTATGATTTAGTGTAAAGATTTTTACAAACAATAATTATGTGCTTAAATTCTTTGGTGCAATTTGCAACGTTGAGGGGTGTATCTATAGTTTTCCCTTTCCTTTTTATGTTACGATTTAGTGTAAAGATTTTTACGAATAATAATTATGTGCTTAACTTCTTTGGCGCAATTTGCAACGTCGAGGAGTGTAACTATAGTTTTCCCTCCCCCTTGGTTGGAACCCTTCCACATATGACCAAATTATGCCATTTATTTTATGGAATTTCTCTTGCTATGCTTACCATTCTTGCGCCCACCCATCCCCCCACAATAAAAGGAACGAATCAATGAGTGGAAACTTTCTTAATTTGCAAAAGAATTTCTTATATAATTGAGAATGAAACCTCCCTCCCCTCAAGTCCTTTACTTCACCCCCCCCCCCCCCCCCCCCAACCTCTCTCCCTGTCAGTGTGTTCTCACCCATCTTGACAACCATGGCCAAGGTCCCCCCTCATCTCATCATCGCTCTCATTCTTCCATTAACTATCATCCTTGTGAGAGGTGATCCTTCTTTAACTCACAATCGATCCCTTCAAATTTTTGTTTTACTCACCAACTAACCTTTTACAACCCATATGAAATGCAGGAGATGTTGCTGCCTCCAAGCCACAACCGACCATCCAATATCTACCCACTAGCATGGTTGAGTACCACACCATTGATAGACCCGCCAACATGGATGTCAATGCCCAAAACCCCCCCTTCAAGTAAATGCGCGACGTGTGAGTGCTGTACTAACAAAGACCACAAGAATTGCTTATCAACGCAGTGTTGCTATCGCATCAAATGCAACATTCCTGGCAAGCCCTTTGGCACGTGTGCCTTCATGCCCGAAGCTTGCAACTGTGACTCATGTGGTTAATCCTACTAAATGTGTTGGGATAAAATAAATTTGGTCATCGAATAAATTTGTTTATTGGAATGGGTGAACAAGTTTGAGGTCGTTGATAGTATTATCGTATGGTGTATGTTTTGGAATTGCAATTTTCTAATATGCATTCACTTTGAGTTTTTGGTCTTCCTATTTGCTTTCTTTATGCATGGTTTCTCATCCTGTTCTTGACTGCATTCCGAGGAATATGTGGTGCATAGATGGCTTAGATTGTTGTCAAGGGAAGTAGATAATTTTGTCAAGGATCGTTACTGTGTGCAATCTAGTGAGAGGATATAAAGGGACAAGGAGATGGAGGAACATTTGCTACATTTAGAACACAGTTTTCAAAGATTGGCGCACTGGATTTTTATTTTATGCAATACAACCATATCTGATGCACAAATTTACGAGAACATATTCAACTTTTGGATTCGAAAAAAATGTTTTAAATGATATATCTGAGATAGATCATGATTGGTGGGGCAATCTTTGAATATGTTTGTCATATAAGTATAGCATCAAACATAAAGAGCTTGTGGTTATGATAAAAGAGTTAGAAGCAATGGAGTATGATAAAAAAATTCTCAGTAGTCAAAAATTTTCTTAGCAGCAGCCAAAATCATTGAGAAAAGTACCAAAAACTGCTGTGAAAACTTGTCTCAGCAGTTTTCCCGACCACTACTATGTCGCTTGTAAATTTACTATTAGGATTTCAACACCGAGGCTTTATACAATTGCTAAGAAAACTAAAGTTTCAGTAGTAGTCTTTTCTAGGATTTAGCAATGTTTTTCTCCATTATGGAAACATTTTATGTTCTCTAATTTTTAAAATTAATACAAAAATAATATTTTTATTTTTTTCTAATTTTTAAGTATATAAATATGTATGGTATATAAATATGTTTCTTCTAGTTTTATATGTATGGCTTTAAAAATATAAATATGATGATGGTTTTTATTTTTATTTTTAGAAATAATAAAAATAATTTTAAATTGAAAAAGTAAAAGTACCAAATATGTTTTTTCATGTTCATTTTTGTAGTTTTATTTTGAAAGTAAAAAATAAATGTGATGTCAAATAGGACCTAAAGTTTGCTAATTTCTACATTTTCTCTCTAATTATAAGTTATTCACCTTATCATATTTATTGATACACTACCATATAAAACTAGGTACACTTCCTTTCGTCGCATCTCTCATGTCTTGTGGGTGCAGTATCATAAAACCTATTCTAGAAACTCTCATGTGCTAGAGGATTCTACTTGCGATTTTTTTTATGAGTAATGATTCTATCATACCCCGACCTAATAGCACAAGCCAAGTACATGGTAGGTGGCCATAGGGTTTAATCCCACAGGACTTGCAAGGCCAACATTTTTCATATTCATATATCATCGAAATACTGAGTCAGTGGTAGTCAAAGCAACAAAAGGTGTAATAATTATTCAAAGAAAGTGTACAAACTCAAGAAACCAGCAAAGAAATTTCATACAAATGTCTAATCATATTTATTATTACAAAAGAGCTAATAGCCGTTTTCTAGATCCTAGATTCCTCTCTATAAAGTCTTAGCCCTCACTATTCCTCTACTTCTGAGAAAAAAAGAGACTAGAGATAGTTTGCTTATAGTCTTAGTATGTAACCTTTACATGTAGTTGGATCAGGATTGTATAAAATATGAACTTTCACAGCACAAATTATCAATTAATAAAACATGCTGATGAAAGCATGACACAAGCCATATCTATCAATATCGAATTCAAAATATTTAATACATTTGCTAAAAATAAATTTCAAATCAATATAGATGCACCTTCCATTTTCACTCTCCTAGCCTTTCCGACTACGGCCATGATCGATCTACGTCAAACCCTAGAAGAGACTAAATCTTGACTACAATATGCCATCCATCAACATCTACCAATAATCACCCTACTAGAGTCCCAAAAGAAAACTAGCTTTGAAATCACATAAAAAACAAGCTTCCATTAGCATATGCCCGTGATTGACAATTGGTTAGGCTTAAAAGGAAATTAGATCTTAGCTATAACATGCTGTTAATCGGCATGCACCAGTGATCGCCCCATTGAAGGCCCAAAGTAGATTAGATCCAGTACTAGTATGCTCATAGTTAGACTAGAGAGCAACATGATTAAATCAACACATTTATCATTGCAAAAAATTTCAGTTCATGCCTAAGTTAATCATGTCATCCTTGATCAAATATTTTAAAAAATCATTATATGCACAACATATAATTTAAACATAATATATGGATAGATAATATCAACAGTTTAAATTTCAAATAATGTCGGTAACTATAAGGCGATATAGATTACATATCAAATCATGTGCACGAAAAAACACCAGAGGCAGAGATAATTTGCAATGTAAGTTGACCAGATCGGAAATTCCTTCTCGTAAAACTAATCATGCTCTCCACAAAAATTTATCAACTCATTAGGTTGTCTTCCTTAATCTTACTCATTATCCTAAATCTGTAGAATGTGGCACCCTTCTAAGTCACAATTTTCTATCAATTTCTAGTTTTAAATCCAACCTAGGGATCTTCAATTTTCAGAAGAAAAAAGTTAAAATAGGATTTATAGTGGTTACATTAGATAAGTGGCTCAATCTCTAGATGTGATGCTTGTTTGGAGTTGGGGGCAATTACCAAAATAGCAAACACTATTAACCTTTAACCTAATGATAAATGAGAGAGAAAAGAAAATAAGAGAAGGGAGAGAGACTTGGATCGGGTCCAATAAGGGGTTTGGGACTGATCTATTGGAGATATAGAGAGGGAAAGGGAGAGAAAATCAGGTGGAACTTGTATCTAGTCCACGGGTTAGTTAGGGAAGAGACAAGAGAGAATATTAGGTGCATAGGATTCTTCTCTCCTTCTTTTTTAATGGCAAAATAAGGGCATAAGCAAGGGCTCCTCATGCCATCTCCAAGGGAAGAGGGAGAGGAGGAAGGAAGGGATGGAATTCTGGTGGTGACATGGTGAGCCCAGCTAGTGGCAATGAGTGGCCGACAAGAAAAGAAAAGAAAACACGACCGAATAATAGGGCTAGAAAATAAGGATTTTTCTTTCTCTCTTAATAAGAGGAAAAGGCCAACTCGGGTGGTTGGTGGCACTGGTGGTCACAACCCGTTATAAGTAGTAGATGATCAGCAAGAGGCTAGAAAATATAAAAAAATCGAGTAAATAAGAGTTCAGCCAGTATAGGAGTATCAAAAGTCTCGTCAGTGTATCAGGCTCTAGCTTACTTGCTTATGTCTGGCGCTTCGATGTCCTATTGGGAGGTACGATCATGGAGGTGCCAATAGTTAGCAGCAGTGGCATTAGTGGTGGAAAGAGAAAAAAGAATAGAAAACATGGCAGAATAAGGGATACGACGAGGGGGATTTTTTGTTACTTATCTGGTCAAAATCTTAGCAGATGATAGGGCCATACGCTGTGGTGGATAAGGAGAAGAGAGATTCATGAAGGGAGGAGCATTTAGCTCAAATTTCAAGAAGAGGCTTGGGGAGCAGACGTAGGAGCAAGTTGCTCTGAACCACTATAAAGTTTGTGTTCTTTGTGTGTGTGCTCACTTATCTTTTTTTGCTTTTACTATTTCATTAATTTGTTTCTAACTCATTACTTTATTGCACTATTCCTTCACTGCTACACTCGCAACACTAAGGAAAATTAAGTTGCAGTTAATTTTAATTAAAGTCTAATAGAAATCCAATTCACACTCCTCTTGCATTGCTATCTTGGGTATTAATTTTGATTATGGTTTTTTCTTCAATTAATGCTTGTTAAAATTATTTTTTTATTTAATTTATAATTTGTGATCATGTCATTTTTATTATTGAATGTTACAAAAAATCTAATTAATACCCAAAATTTTATCCAATTAATGTCCATATCCAGATAGAAAAATATGGATACAAAAATGAATATACTAATATCCAATCTGCATATGATCCATTCCCCACTCTACATTGCAGTTAAAGCAGCATCTTCTTAAGCTACCAATATATATACTACTTCCCATAAAATTTAAACTTATCTATAAAAATGTTTATAGTTAAATAGGTGCTAGCCTATCTACCATGGATTGTAGCAAGATTCTAATAAATCCCGACATCAATTAAGTGATATATATTATATTCTGATAAGTTAATAATAATTTGTTATGAATATTAAAAATAATTAATAATGTACTAGTTTTATTATTTTTCTTTCCTTGAGGTCCAAAATTATATGAAAGGGCTAAGGCTTCAAGATAGAGATTATGTGTAAATGGTTTGTGTTATGATTTAGTGTAAAGATTTTTACAAACAATAATTATGTGCTTAAATTCTTTGGTGCAATTTGCAACGTTGAGGGGTGTATCTATAGTTTTCCCTTTCCTTTTTATGTTACGATTTAGTGTAAAGATTTTTACGAATAATAATTATGTGCTTAACTTCTTTGGCGCAATTTGCAACGTCGAGGAGTGTAACTATAGTTTTCCCTTTCCTTTGTTGGAACCCTTCCACATATGACCAAATTATGCCATTTATTTTATGGAATTTCTCTTGCTATGCTTACCATTCTTGCGCCCACCCATCCCCCCACAATAAAAGGAACGAATCAATGAGTGGAAACTTTCTTAATTTGCAAAAGAATTTCTTATATAATTGAGAATGAAACCTCCCTCCCCTCAAGTCCTTTACTTCACCCCCCCCCCCCCCCCCCCCCCCCCAACCTCTCTCCCTGTCAGTGTGTTCTCACCCATCTTGACAACCATGGCCAAGGTCCCCCCTCATCTCATCATCGCTCTCATTCTTCCATTAACTATCATCCTTGTGAGAGGTGATCCTTCTTTAACTCACAATCGATCCCTTCAAATTTTTGTTTTACTCACCAACTAACCTTTTACAACCCATATGAAATGCAGGAGATGTTGCTGCCTCCAAGCCACAACCGACCATCCAATATCTACCCACTAGCATGGTTGAGTACCACACCATTGATAGACCCGCCAACATGGATGTCAATGCCCAAAACCCCCCCTTCAAGTAAATGCGCGACGTGTGAGTGCTGTACTAACAAAGACCACAAGAATTGCTTATCAACGCAGTGTTGCTATCGCATCAAATGCAACATTCCTGGCAAGCCCTTTGGCACGTGTGCCTTCATGCCCGAAGCTTGCAACTGTGACTCATGTGGTTAATCCTACTAAATGTGTTGGGATAAAATAAATTTGGTCATCGAATAAATTTGTTTATTGGAATGGGTGAACAAGTTTGAGGTCGTTGATAGTATTATCGTATGGTGTATGTTTTGGAATTGCAATTTTCTAATATGCATTCACTTTGAGTTTTTGGTCTTCCTATTTGCTTTCTTTATGCATGGTTTCTCATCCTGTTCTTGACTGCATTCCGAGGAATATGTGGTGCATAGATGGCTTAGATTGTTGTCAAGGGAAGTAGATAATTTTGTCAAGGATCGTTACTGTGTGCAATCTAGTGAGAGGATATAAAGGGACAAGGAGATGGAGGAACATTTGCTACATTTAGAACACAGTTTTCAAAGATTGGCGCACTGGATTTTTATTTTATGCAATACAACCATATCTGATGCACAAATTTACGAGAACATATTCAACTTTTGGATTCGAAAAAAATGTTTTAAATGATATATCTGAGATAGATCATGATTGGTGGGGCAATCTTTGAATATGTTTGTCGTATAAGTATAGCATCAAACATAAAGAGCTTGTGGTTATGATAAAAGAGTTAGAAGCAATGGAGTATGACAAAAAAATTCTCAGTAGTCAAAAATTTTCTTAGCAGCAGCCAAAATCATTGAGAAAAGTACCAAAAACTGCTGTGAAAACTTGTCTCAGCAGTTTTCCCGACCACTACTATGTCGCTTGTAAATTTACTATTAGGATTTCAACACCGAGGCTTTATACAATTGCTAAGAAAACTAAAGTTTCAGTAGTAGTCTTTTCTAGGATTTAGCAATGTTTTTCTCCACTATGGAAACATTTTATGTTCTCTAATTTTTAAAATTAATCAAAAATAATATTTTTATTTTTTTCTAATTTTTAAGTATATAAATATGTATGGTATATAAATATGTTTCTTCTAGTTTTATATGTATGGATTTAAAAATATAAATATGATGATGGTTTCTATTTTTATTTTTAGAAATAATAAAAATAATTTTAAATTGAAAAAGTAAAAGTACCAAATATGTTTTTTCATGTTCATTTTTGTAGTTTTATTTTGAAAGTAAAAAATAAATGTGATGTCAAATAGGACCTAAAGTTTGCTAATTTCTACATTTTCTCTCTAATTATAAGTTATTCACCTTATCATATTTATTGATACACTACCATATAAAACTAGGTACACTTCCTTTCGTCACATCTCTCATGTCTTGTGGGTGCAGTATCATAAAACCTATTCTAGAAACTCTCATGTGCTAGAGGATTCTACTTGCGATTTTTTTTATGAGTAATGATTCTATCATACCCCGACCTAATAGCACAAGCCAAGTACATGGTAGGTGGCCATAGGGTTTAATCCCACAGGACTTGCAAGGCCTACATTTTTCATATTCATATATCATGGAAATACTGAGTCAGTGGTAGTCAAAGCAACAAAAGGTGTAATAATTATTCAAAGAAAGTGTACAAACTCAAGAAACCAGCAAAGAAATTTCATACAAATGTCTAATCATATTTATTATTACAAAAGAGCTAATAGCCATTTTCTAGATCCTAGATTCCTCTCTATAAAGTCTTAGCCCTCACTATTCCTCTACTTCTGAGAAAAAAACAGACTAGAGATAGTTTGCTTATAGTCTTAGTATGTAACCTTTACATGTAGTTGGATCAGGATTGCATAAAATATGAACTTTCACAGCACAAATTATCAATTAATAAAACATGCTGATGAAAGCATGACACAAGCCATATCTATCAATATCGAATTCAAAATATTTAATACATTTGCTAAAAATAAATTTCAAATCAATATAGATGCACCTTCCGTTTTCACTCTCCTAGCCTTTCCGACTACGGCCATGATCGATCTACGTCAAACCCTAGAAGAGACTAAATCTTGACTACAATATGCCATCCATCAACATCTACCAATAATCACCCTACTAGAGTCCCAAAAGAAAACTAGCTTTGAAATCACATAAAAAACAAGCTTCCATTAGCATATGCCCGTGATTGTCCAATTGGTTAGGCTTAAAAGGAAATTAGATCTTAGCTATAACATGCTGTTAATCGGCATGCACCAGTGATCGCCCCATTGAAGGCTCAAAGTAGATTAGATCCAGTACTAGTATGCTCATAGTTAGACTAGAGAGCAACATGATTAAATCAACACATTTATCATTGCAAAAAATTTCAGTTCATGCCTAAGTTAATCATGTCATCCTTGATCAAATATTTTAAAAAATCATTATATGCACAACATATAATTTAAACATAATATATGGATAGATAATATCAACAGTTTAAATTTCAAATAATGTCGGTAACTATAAGGCGATATAGATTACATATCAAATCATGTGCACGAAAAAACACCAGAGGCAGAGATAATTTGCAATGTAAGTTGACCAGATCGGAAATTCCTTCTCGTAAAACTAATCATGCTCTCCACAAAAATTTATCAACTCATTAGGTTGTCTTCCTTAATCTTACTCATTATCCTAAATCTGTAGAATGTGGCACCCTTCTAAGTCACAATTTTCTATCAATTTCTAGTTTTAAATCCAACCTAGGGATCTTCAATTTTCAGAAGAAAAAAGTTAAAATAGGATTTATATTGGTTACATTAGATAAGTGGCTCAATCTCTAGATGTGATGCTTGTTTGGAGTTGGGGGCAATTACCAAAATAGCAAACACTATTAGCCTTTAACCTAATGATAAATGAGAGAGAAAAGAAAATAGGAGAAGAGAGAGAGACTTGGATCGGGTCCAATAAGGGGTTTGGGACTGATCTATTGGAGATATAGAGAGGGAAAGGGAGAGAAAATCAGGTGGAACTTGTATCTAGTCCACGGGTTAGTTAGGGAAGAGACAAGAGAGAATATTAGGTGCATAGGATTCTTCTCCCCTTCTTTTTTAATGGCAAAATAAGGGCATAAGCAAGGGCTCCTCATGCCATCTCCAAGGGAAGAGGGAGAGGAGGAAGGAAGGGATGGAATTCTGGTGGTGACATGGTGAGCCCAGCTAGTGGCAATGAGTGGCCGACGAGAAAAGAAAAGAAAACACGACCGAATAATAGGGCTAGAAAATAAGGATTTTTCTTTCTCTCTTAATAAGAGGAAAAGGCCAACTCGGGTGGTTGGTGGCACTGGTGGTCACAACCCGTTATAAGTAGTAGATGATCAGCAAGAGGCTAGAAAATATAAAAAAATCGAGTAAATAAGAGTTCAGCCAGTATAGGAGTATCAAAAGTCTCGTCAGTGTATCAGGCTCTAGCTTACTTGCTTATGTCTGGCGCTTCGATGTCCTATTGGGAGGTACGATCATGGAGGTGCCAATAGTTAGCAGCAGTGGCATTAGTGGTGGAAAGAGAAAAAAGAATAGAAAACATGGCAGAATAAGGGATACGACGAGGGGGATTTTTTGTTACTTATCTGGTCAAAATCTTAGCAGATGATAGGGCCATACGCTGTGGTGGATAAGGAGAAGAGAGATTCATGAAGGGAGGAGCATTTAGCTCAAATTTCAAGAAGAGGCTTGGGGAGCAGACGTAGGAGCAAGTTGCTCTGAACCACTATAAAGTTTGTGTTCTTTGTGTGTGTGCTCACTTATCTTTTTTTTGCTTTTACTATTTCATTAATTTGTTTCTAACTCATTACTTTATTGCACTATTCCTTCACTGCTACACTCGCAACACTAAGGAAAATTAAGTTGCAGTTAATTTTAATTAAAGTCTAATAGAAATCCAATTCACACTCCTCTTGCATTGCTATCTTGGGTATTAATTTTGATTATGGTTTTTTCTTCAATTAATGCTTGTTAAAATTATTTTTTTATTTAATTTATAATTTGTGATCATGTCATTTTTATTATTGAATGTTACAAAAAATCTAATTAATACCCAAAATTTTATCCAATTAATGTCCATATCCAGATAGAAAAATATGGATACAAAAATGAATATACTAATATCCAATCTGCATATGATCCATTCCCCACTCTACATTGCAGTTAAAGCAGCATCTTCTTAATTTACCAATATATATACTACTTCCCATAAAATTTAAACTTATCTATAAAAATGTTTATAGTTAAATAGGTGCTAGCCTATCTACCATGGATTGTAGCAAGATTCTAATAAATCCCGACATCAATTAAGTGATATATATTATATTCTGATAAGTTAATAATAATTTGTTATGAATATTAAAAATAATTAATAATGTACTAGTTTTATTATTTTTCTTTCCTTGAGGTCCAAAATTATATGAAAGGGCTAAGGCTTCAAGATAGAGATTATGTGTAAATGGTTTGTGTTATGATTTAGTGTAAAGATTTTTACAAACAATAATTATGTGCTTAAATTCTTTGGTGCAATTTGCAACGTTGAGGGGTGTATCTATAGTTTTCCCTTTCCTTTTTATGTTACGATTTAGTGTAAAGATTTTTACGAATAATAATTATGTGCTTAACTTCTTTGGCGCAATTTGCAACGTCGAGGAGTGTAACTATAGTTTTCCCTTTCCTTTGTTGGAACCCTTCCACATATGACCAAATTATGCCATTTATTTTATGGAATTTCTCTTGCTATGCTTACCATTCTTGCGCCCACCCATCCCCCCACAATAAAAGGAACGAATCAATGAGTGGAAACTTTCTTAATTTGCAAAAGAATTTCTTTTATAATTGAGAATGAAACCTCCCTCCCCTCAAGTCCTTTACTTCACCCCCCCCACCCCCCCCCCCAACCTCTCTCCCTGTCAGTGTGTTCTCACCCATCTTGACAACCATGGCCAAGGTTCCCCCTCATCTCATCATCGCTCTCATTCTTCCGTTAACTATCATCCTTGTGAGAGGTGATCCTTCTTTAACTCACAATCGATCCCTTCAAATTTTTGTTTTACTCACCAACTAACCTTTTACAACCCATATGAAATGCAGGAGATGTTGCTGCCTCCAAGCCACAACCGACCATCCAATATCTACCCACTAGCATGGTTGAGTACCACACCATTGATAGACCCGCCAACATGGATGTCAATGCCCAAAACCCCCCCTTCAGTAAATGCGCGACGTGTGAGTGCTGTACTAACAAAGACCACAAGAATTGCTTATCAACGCAGTGTTGCTATCGCATCAAATGCAACATTCCTGGCAAGCCCTTTGGCACGTGTGCCTTCATGCCCGAAGCTTGCAACTGTGACTCATGTGGTTAATCCTACTAAATGTGTTGGGATAAAATAAATTTGGTCATCGAATAAATTTGTTTATTGGAATGGGTGAACAAGTTCGAGGTCGTTGATAGGATTCTCGTATGGTGTATGTTTTGGAATTGCAATTTTCTAATATGCATTCACTTTGAGTTTTTGGTCTTCCTATTTGCTTTCTTTATGCATGGTTTCTCATCCTGTTCTTGACTGCATTCCGAGGAATATGTGGTACATAGATGGCTTAGATTGTTGTCAAGGGAAGTAGATAATTTTGTCAAGGATCGTTACTGTGTGCAATCTAGTGAGAGGATATAAAGGGACAAGGAGATGGAGGAACATTTGCTACATTTAGAACACAGTTTTCAAAGATTGGCGCACTGGATTTTTATTTTATGCAATACAACCATATCTGATGCACTAATTTACGAGAACATATTCAACTTTTGGATTCGAAAAAAATGTTTTAAATGATATATCTGAGATAGATCATGATTGGTGGGGCAATCTTTGAATATGTTTGTCGTATAAGTATAGCATCAAACATAAAGAGCTTGTGGTTATGATAAAAGAGTTAGAAGCAATGGAGTATGATAAAAAAATTCTCAGTAGTCAAAAATTTTCTTAGCAGCAGCCAAAATCATTGAGAAAAGTACCAAAAACTGCTGTGAAAACTTGTCTCAGCAGTTTTCCCGACCACTGCTATGTCGCTTGTAAATTTACTATTAGGATTTCAACACCGAGGCTTTATACAATTGCTAAGAAAACTAAAGTTTCAGTAGTAGTCTTTTTTAGGATTTAGCAATGTTTTTCTCCACTATGGAAACATTTTATGTTCTCTAATTTTTAAAATTAATACAAAAATAATATTTTTATTTTTTTCTAATTTTTAAGTATATAAATATGTATGGTATATAAATATGTTTCTTCTAGTTTTATATGTATGGCTTTAAAAATATAAATATGATGATGGTTTCTATTTTTATTTTTAGAAATAATAAAAATAATTTTAAATTGAAAAAGTAAAAGTACCAAATATGTTTTTTCATGTTCATTTTTGTAGTTTTATTTTGAAAGTAAAAAATAAATGTGATGTCAAATAGGACCTAAAGTTTGCTAATTTCTACATTTTCTCTCTAATTATAAGTTATTCACCTTATCATATTTATTGATACACTACCATATAAAACTAGGTACACTTCCTTTCGTCGCATCTCTCATGTCTTGTGGGTGCAGTATCATAAAACCTATTCTAGAAACTCTCATGTGCTAGAGGATTCTACTTGCGATTTTTTTTATGAGTAATGATTCTATCATACCCCGACCTAATAGCACAAGCCAAGTACATGGTAGGTGGCCATAGGGTTTAATCCCACAGGACTTGCAAGGCCAACATTTTTCATATTCATATATCATCGAAATACTGAGTCAGTGGTAGTCAGAGCAACAAAAGGTGTAATAATTATTCAAAGAAAGTGTACAAACTCAAGAAACCAGCAAAGAAATTTCATACAAATGTCTAATCATATTTATTATTACAAAAGAGCTAATAGCCGTTTTCTAGATCCTAGATTCCTCTCTATAAAGTCTTAGCCCTCACTATTCCTCTACTTCTGAGAAAAAAATAGACTAGAGATAGTTTGCTTATAGTCTTAGTATGTAACCTTTACATGTAGTTGGATCAGGATTGCATAAAATATGAACTTTCACAGCACAAATTATCAATTAATAAAGCATGACACAAGCCATATCTATCAATATCGAATTCAAAATATTTAATACATTTGCTAAAAATAAATTTCAAATCAATATAGATGCACCTTCCATTTTCACTCTCGTAGCCTTTCCAACTACGGCCATGATCGATCTACGTCAAACCCTAGAAGAGACTAGATCTTGACTACAATATGTCATCCATCAACATCTACCAATAATCACCCTACTAGAGTCCCAAAAGAAAACTCGCTTTGAAATCACATAAAAAACAAGCTTCCATTAGCATATGCCCGTGATTGTCCAATTGGTTATGAGGATGATAGTGTTATTTTGATGATTAACAAGCAATAATCAAGAGTATGTTACAAGTTAATTCGATACTTCGTTTATAAGTCTGTTACTCTCAGTATATTTGTTGCCCAGTAGATACAACCCAAGAGGGGGGGTGAATTGGGTCTTTCAAAACTTTTATGCTACTTCTAAAACTTTTTGATTAAATATGCTAAGTTGTATAGATGCACAGTGAAAGTTAAACTTAGCAAGGGTTTGATGTATAGACTTCGACTTGATTAAATATGCTTGCAACTAAAGGATGTGCGGATAAGAATTAAGCAAGCAATTTATCTAAGTAAGTAAGTGTGTTAGTTAGACAATAACGAGAGGCATTACAAACACAAAGGACATATAGTGGTTCGGTGCACCCCAGCACCTACATCCACTCCCCAAGACCTCTTGGGAATTTCACTATAATCCAACCGATTACAGCCGGTTGTTTTACAAGCTCACAACCCAACTTGTTGTTTTACGAGCGCACAACGAACTCGGTCGGTTTTCCCAGGCTCACCGACTAGAACCACTCCGATTGTTTTCCCGGGATCACAATCGAACCCTACTCGTTGGTTTTACCCTCGGCTCACCAACAAACCTAACACAGTTGGTTTTCCCTTTGGCTCACCAACAAACCTTACACAGTTGGTTTTCCCTTTGGCTCACCAACAAACCTTACACAGTTGGTTTTCCCTTTAGCTCACCAACAAACCTTAACCCCTTGATTCAATCCCCCGATTGAATCAAGTAAATACACGAGATAGAAGAAAACAGAAAATAGCTTCTCAAAAAGCAGATTTAAAACAATATAATCGTAAAGGAGTTAGAAGCCCTCAAACGCTTTTAAGATGGTGAAGAGGTGTGGCTTCTGGAACTCCGGTCTCCTCTTGAAAGAGTGATCGACTTGAAAGCAGGAGGAGGAAGCTTTGAATGCTGGGAAGATGTTGGTGGAGCAGTAAATGCAGATCTTCCCTTTTTCTCGTTGAAGAGCACTTAGAGAGCTTGAAGACCTGAATGCTAGGAGTGGAATGTGTGTTCTCTACCTTGCTACAGTCTTCTGTGGCTATTTAAGCCAACCCCCACGGAAACTAGCCGTTACTCTGCTTTTTCTGGCCGTTCTGCACACTCTGCGCAGCCTGACAATGTGACCGTTGGTGGGTTGGAGTCGACTCGCGCGATCAGGAGTCGACTCGGCTGTAGCAGGAGTCGACTCGAGCTTTTCCGGAGTCGACTCGGCAACTGTTCCCAGTTTGAATTAAAGTTACCGTCTTGACTGGGAGTCGACTCGTCTTGACCCGGAGTCGACTCGCCAACTTCTGGCGCTGACCTGGCAATTTTGGAGACGACTCATCCTCTGTAGTCCGTGGATCCAAATTTGAATTTTGTCCACTCGAGTCGACTCGACTGTCCTGGGAGTCGACTCGAATCTCAGAGCCCGAACTCCCGATTCTCTGTCTAATCCAGTCTTGGAGTCGACTCGAACTTCCTTGGAGTCGACTCGGCTCTCAGTTTCCGAAAGTTGGTCTTCTGCCTTTTGACGTGAAGCTTGTCTTGGAGTCGACTCGAGCTATCTGGGAGTCGACTCGAATCTCAGAGGCAGTAACATGGTCTTCTGTCTGTCGATGGTCGCACAGTCTCGGAGTCGACTCGCGTACTGCGGGAGTCGACTCGAATCTCAGAGTCCATAAAACGCTCTCTGACTTTTTCTTTGTGTTCCGCTGAGAGTCGACTCTTGCTTTCTTTGGAGTCGACCTACCAACCATCGGAGTCGATTCGCGTTCGACTGGAGTCGACTCGAATCTCAGACCCGAAAACTGCTCTCTGACTTTTCTGCCTGTGACTCCTAGGAGTCGACTCATACTTCTCCGGAGTCGACTCGAATTCCACTGGAGTCGACTCGAAGACTGTTCTTTTGAATTTTTCTTTTGATTTTACTTCTCCAATTTGAATCCTTTGAACTTTAAACTTTGGGCCAATAAATTGTAGCTTTCTTCCAACTTGAGAGCTTTGGAGACCTTCTTGTGTTCTTCCAACTTGCTATATTCCTTGCAAAATAAATATCTTTCTCCTTGCAACATAAACATTAGTATCTATACTTCAAGGTTTTGTGATCATCAAAATCAATCTATGAATCAATCTTTGGGTCATCAATCTCCCCCTTTTTGATGATGACAAAACTTGGAGTATATGCAATATAAAAGATATTGATTTCTAGAAGTAATACATAGCTAAGTTGCATGAAGTAGAAAACATATATATTTAAAAACATACTTCATGATAATGCTTTAGATTTAATCAGCTTAACACAATCAACATATTTAAATTTTAAGCTGATTTGTATTCAATTCAAAGTAATAAAGCATTCTGAGTATATAGCATATACTTAGATATTTCTCCCCCTTTTTGACAACATCAAAAAGATAGTGAAACATTAAGTACAAAGATCAGAGCAGAACACATCGAGTGTGAATTCAAGAGGTTTTTTAATTTGATACCACAGATAGTTTTCTAATCAAGTGTAGGTGGAATCTTCCTTAGGTTAATTCAAGAAGTACCACAAATGATATTCAAGGAAAAATATGAGTGGAAATCTAACCTCTCTTCACTAAGTATGAAAGCTTGTTCATTTAAGACCTTTTGCCCAATCTATTAAGTGTTTTATCAACATGAGAGCAATTTAATTAATTTTCAGAGTAAAAGATCAAAACTTATATATTTGGAAAAACATATCATCATGTTGGATCATTAATTCTTAATGACTTCAAAGTTCTTTTATGATAATAAGAGCATTGGGGCACAAATACCAAAATATGAGTTTATGCAATTTTTGATACATCTTTGAGCTCTTTTAAAGACTTTCTTTTATTCCTTTAGAAAATAAGCACAATTTGATACATAAAATAATGAATTGGCACAAAATAGAAGTTCTAAAGAGCAAGCCAATTAAAACTCATTAGTGAGGTTCAAAATAGATTTTCTAAGAGATACTCAAGAAAATTTAATACATTGTTCTCCCCCTGTTTTATTAAATTAGAGGCTCTTAAGATTTGTAATTTGGTTCATGAGTGATGCATAAGATATACTAACCAAATAACACGCCTCAAGGTGTATCATAAAGATTTTCAGATTTAAATTTCAGATGATACATATTGGAGAGTATTAGGATCACTTTTCATTTAGTATTCTTTCCCTCTCCTATAGATTCATGTAATTAAGTTCCATAAGACCTCTCCTTCTGAAATTTTCTTTCTCCCCCTCAATTGATCATTCCATTTAAGAGTTTAGAATCCTAAGATAATGTTCAACAAAATTGTCAATCTCAAAAATATATTTTCTATAAGTTTCAGCTTATTTTCATAAGACTCAATGTTTGAGATAAGACAACCTTTATAGAACTCATCTCAAGGTAATTAAAGCATGTCTTGCAATATAAGGAGGTTCATCAAAATCAATCCATAAAATTCAAAGCATGCATCAAAATAAAGTGTCTTTGGGATAGGATACTGAATATCTAAAGCTCCCCCTCAAAAGATGCATTCTTCTTTAATCATTTTAAATTGTTGAATTTCAGATTATAGTGATAAACGTGAATAATACTGAAATCCTGTAATATCGAGAATGTAGAGTAATCTAGTATTATTCCAAAATTTGTAGTAATTACTCTTTCTAATCCTTTACGAACAAGTTATGCTTTCTCTTAATCTTAGAGAAAATGTATAGAAATATCAATCAGAAAATGATTCATTTGAAGCTTAGTTTCTTTCAACCGCATTTACATTTTCTTTCTTTTAGAATCATTTGAGTGAGCTAAAATATTTCTAGTTTTAAGGTCATTCACTCTATTGATGAAAGTTTTTAATAATGTAGGGGAGAAAAACATATAGATGATCATTGAGGTATATATATTTATAGAACTCAATTTCTTAATCATAGTTTTGCAATGTATACATGAAACACAATAAATCCTTTTAATAACAAAATAAAATCATATATTTAGAAATTTTTGTTTGCAATCAAGATCATCGAAAGACACATCATTTGAACCAATATTAGTATACTTTGAAGATAAGAAATGATATGTTTCTGATGCGTATCGGAGCAATCAACCAAGGCATCAAAATTAATTCTGTTTTTCTTACATTAAGAATTTATTTAAAAATCATATTGAGTTTAAGCTTTTATATAAAATCAGATTCTGAATTACATAAGGATTTTCAATAGAGGCTTTCAAAATCATAATTTGAGATATGTATCTTCCACATTGTAGCTCATCTTAAATTATTACGATTGAAAACACATATTTCAAACATATAAGAGCATATTCAGAATATTTGTATTTATGTTGAATTTTGGTGTGAATTAGAACATTATATACTAAAATTAGGCAAGTTGAAAGATAAAACAAAATCAATTCATTTTTCCTAAATAGATATATCCTTCTCTTCCTCCTTTTTTTTTTTTTACAAATTTTATTCTACTTTCATATTTTAGAGATGATTGTGAATGACAAATCTGAAATAAAATAAAAATAACTTCATATAGTACTTCAAACATTCAATCATGGAACATTACAAAATATTGGGAATTCATAATTCAGAACATCAGGCCACATGCAAAATATGTTATGTGTTAAGTCATGCATTAAAATAATAAGAACACGCATGTCAAGGATCAAAATCAATTCTTTTCAAATAAACTCCCCCTATTTAAATATAATCTTGCATTGATTTCATCCTTAAATTATGTTTTCAAGTAAAAAAAAGGATGACTTGATTCTTCTTATATACTTTCATTTACTTTGTCTTTCATTTTTACTTTCTTATGCTCTATACTCTATTTACTCCCTATCCGGTGGAGTTGGGAAGGGGCACGAGGTACTACCACTAGCCTCCCTCTTGTGCCGTCCCTAATATGCCCTACACCGAATAGTTGGGTCAAATAGTGCCGGGTACTACCACTAGCCTTCCCATTGGCACCATCCCTATGATGAGCAATATAGAAGGATTAAAATGTTTGCTTCGAATTCTCCCTGTTTAAGTGTAATTAATTATGGATTTTATCCCTTCCAAATGTGCCAAATATATTATGCTTGTTTTACTTTTTCTTAAGATTGGAGTATTTGCCTTTGCTTAGATTCTACACCTCTTGAATAATATTCATTTTCTTTTCTTTATCTCTCTCTCTTTTTGTTATTCTCAAGTAATTTACATGAAAGAGCAGAATAAAGAATTAATCTTGTGTATCATATATATGTATATCATGCAAACAACATTTTTATTATGCTCATGGATTCATAACTTCTCACAAGTTATTTTACATCAAACTTTTAAGCATATACTTGTGTATTTCATGGTTATGATATAGGCAAAGAAATCATTTAGTTTAGGCAAACCATGAAACAATTTCTAAGAGCATAAGTCAATTAATACATATATGGACATGATATCAAAAGATTAACAATTAATGATTTTAATCATGTCATAATAAGATTTAAAGTTATTGACTTTGCTCAGTTAATTTATGAGAGAGATATCTAGAATTACTTATTCATTATATGTTCTTCAAGCCAAACTAGATTTCTTATGTGTGAACTTTTGGCTGAAGAAGATCCTCTCTCTTGTTTGCATGTGAATGTTTATTGTATCTTATGTGGAGGTGTCCTTCAAGTTGAAATCACTCATTTTCTTGCTCAAGGATTCTGCATTATTACCAAATTCCTTTTCTTTCTTGAAAGAAAGTCTTTAGTTTCTTTAAGATACAAAACATTCATATAGCATATTTCTTAACTAGGTAACTCAACCTAAGATATGATAATAATTGAATGTTGAGTCACTTTACTCAAGAAATTGCCTAAACATAAGCAAACATATGTCACTTGAACTAAAGAGATAGTTTCATTAACCAAGACTGTTCAAGGACAAGCATGTGAAGCAATAGGAAGATTCATCAAGGTCAAATTAATTTCTTATTTTCAACATCAATTTAGCTTAGATTCTATTTGCTTAAGATAATTATCAATAAGGCATGCTAGCTAAGTTTTGATCAAATTGCCTTAAACATTTGTTTCTATCAAAATTCAGATTATGATTTATTTGTTATCAATAAAATATGATTAATTAAAGTTAGATTGAAGTCTTGCACACGGTCACATAATGAGCATACAATCTGGTCTACTAGCTGTATGATAAAATAATTATTCTATCATACTTCAATACAGCTTTAACACAATAGATCTACTTTGCTCATCCTTTTCAAATTCTACAAGATGGGGTCATAGATATACCTTCTTCATGCCAATCTTCTATAAGAGTTTTCTTGTGGACTAATGTTGGTTAATGAAGATCCCCTTTCCTGTTTGTCTTAATTTGGAGTTTGAGAGAAGATGTTAATTCATTCATCATACATATTTCAAACTCACCTTGTATGAGCTTAGTAAAAATATAAATCTTCATTAGTAGAACCAAAAATAATGTCACAGATTCTTCTTTTTGATACATAGATTTATCATTATTACTTTCTATCAAAAAGGTTGCTTAAGCTTTTATATCATGCTTTTGATGCTTGTTTCAAATCATATAATGCTTTATCATATTTGTAATGAGTGTTTTCAAATATGGTGGTTATCTAACATATATAAAGTAAGCACATAGGAGTCCATTCTACACACTCATTTGATAGGATATACCGTTTATAAAGCAAACAAATGATAAAGGTGATTTTTACTTCTAATCATGCAAGAATCTTATCAAGATCTATTTCATCTTTTCTTGATTTAATCTTCTAGTAGTCATCATTAAGTGTATATCTGAAAAATCCAATTTGGTTCTAATTAACAAGTTTTTCAGATTGTTATATGTAAAAGATTTAACCATATAATTTGATTTTAGTATTTTGATAATAGATCATTAGTCTCATAAAGAATAAAATGAATTGATACTTCTACAACTAGAATTTTTCATGAATGTTCTATATGCATTGCTTGATGAATGATATCCAAGGATATCTTTATTAGATTTGGCATTATTTTTCAAGAGAACATATCAAGCATAACATGTACGACTGAAAAATATGAGAGATACGCAATAGTTCGTTTTCTATTTTTCAGAAGATCAAAAGAAGTTTTCATCAAAGATAGATCTAATAGAAGTCATATGTATGACAAGCAGTGATGATAGCTTTTAAAAAACATTTAAGTAGATGACTATCATACAACATTGCCTTTTTCAATTCTTCAAAGATTCTATTAATCCTATTTTACTTAAGGTGTCCTTGGTGCTGAAATAATCGAATTTAATATTATTTTCTGTGCACAACTTAACATAAAATTGGTTTTCAAAACTATGCCATGATACATTACTTTCATAGTTTGCAAACCTTTATCATTTGATCGCTTTTTGTGAGTTTGTGCCAATGCAGAAAAATATTTCAATCTGAGTGCCAAGAACAAGGCTAATGTAAGCTTTTGAAAACTTAGTGTTGGAAACAACATCTTTAGATTCAGAAATTGATTCTTGTTTGTTTCCTTAGTTAACATGCATAGCAAAACTTTGACCTTTAAGTAGATAATCTAAGTAAGCCTATGGCAAGGTCTTTTGAGATTAAGTACATACTAGCATGAGTTGATTTTATATGCCAAAGATGGTTTCTTTAATCTTGGTATTCATAGTGCATATATTCCAAAGCATACCAAGTACACATTATCATATTTATGATTAATAAACAATAATGCCATGGATACAAATTCTTAATCAAGCATATAGAGAATTCATAGAGTTATTCTTAATAAATTAATTAATCATTTAGCAACTTATCCAATAGTGAGTGGAGCATACTATAAAAATGAAGTGATTTGAATATATTTTCTTTTCATACCCAAGAAAAAAAAAATCACTTATATCACAAAAATGATTAATACTTTCAAGTTATGTTTTAATCAACTAATAAAGTAATTTCAATACGAGAAGATGTAAGAATTACTTATTTCATTCTTTCTTTCATTTAAATCATTCTTTTAAATTACATTTTAAATTCAATTCTTTAACACATGTCTAGAGCACCCATTGTTTAGATAACATCTTTCATTAGAACCTTGGATAGCTAGACATGCATGCTGAAAGAATAATCATATTTTCAATTTAGGAACCCAAGCTCTTTTGGGTCCTTGTAGGTTAGCTATAATTGTTCCTTTTGGAACCCATATTCTCTTAATAGCTATTTTGTCCATGAATTTACAGATTTTAGGATTACAAGGGATGTATTTCTGTATCCTCTTGTTGAATTTAACAAACTTAGATCGAACATGAGTAGTAGGAAAACTTTTAATTTTCTGTTTCTCCCTTTTTGGTTCATCAAATTTGTAACGTATAGATTTAGGAACAACAGAAGAGATTTTACTTAGCTTTTGTTTATAAGAATCTGTTTTAGAGTAATTAAAAACTGTTTTAACAAACATATTCTTAAAAGGTTTTTGGGTGTACCAAGGTTGATATCCTAATGTAACTTTATCAAATTCAGCTCTTTGATTATTTATCATTAGGTTCAATTTTTCAGAGCTGAGGGTAAATCTTTCAACAACAGGTTTTAATCTGTCAACTTCTTTAGTTAATCTTCTGTCATCTTCTGAAAGTAACTCATTGTTTTTCTTAAGTTTATCATGACTTTCAGTGAGAAGTTGATCTCTTTGATTTAGTTCTTGATTTTCTTTAATTAAGATTTCAGTTTTACTGGTTAGTTTCAGTTTTTCATCTATTAGAATTTGATTTTCAATCTTCAAGTTTTTGTTCTTACAAATAAGTTTCTTATATTCTAAATACAAATCAGAAAAGGCATCATGGAGTTCATCAAATGTAAAATTGCTTTCAGTTTCAGCATGTACCTCTTGTGCCACCAAGCATGGATTTTCAATGTGATACTGCTCTCCTTCTACACATGATGTTTCAGATTTGTTAGTGCATTCATATTTGTCTTCAAGCATATTCCATATTTCTTTAGCAGTCATGCAAGAAGATATGCAATTAAACTCATTCCTATCTAGTGCACAATATAGTAGGTTCATGGCTTTTGAATTTTGTTGAGCCATTTTCTCATTATGACTAGTGTTTGTGTGTGTTCCATTGACTATAATGCTCCATAAATTATAATCAACTGATTGTATAAAAATGCGCATGCGTATTTTCCAATGTGTATAGTTTATGCCATTAAATAGTGGAGGTGTATCAATTGATTGTCCTTCTCCTAGAAAACTATCTATTTGAGTTGTCATGATCTTTGGCTCTAGTCGGTTAAGACTACAAATAATATTTGAGCACCTGCTCTGATACCACTTGTTGCCCAGTAGATACAACCCAAGAGGGGGGGTGAATTGGGTCTTTCAAAACTTTTATGCTACTTCTAAAACTTTTTGATTAAATATGCTAAGTTGTATAGATGCACAGTGAAAGTTAAACTTAGCAAGGGTTTGATGTATAGACTTCGACTTGATTAAATATGCTTGCAACTAAAGGATGTGCGGATAAGAATTAAGCAAGCAATTTATCTAAGTAAGTAAGTGTGTTAGTTAGACAATAACGAGAGGCATTACAAACACAAAGGACATATAGTGGTTCGGTGCACCCCAGCACCTACATCCACTCCCCAAGACCTCTTGGGAATTTCACTATAATCCAACAGATTACAGCCGGTTGTTTTACAAACTCACAACCCAACTTGTTGTTTTACGAGCGCACAACGAACTCGGTCGGTTTTCCCAGGCTCACCGACTAGAACCACTCCGATTGTTTTTCCGGGATCACAATCGAACCCTACTCGTTGGTTTTACCCTCGGCTCACCAACAAACCTAACACAGTTGGTTTTCCCTTTGGCTCACCAACAAACCTTACACAGTTGGTTTTCCCTTTGGCTCACCAACAAACCTTACACAGTTGGTTTTCCCTTTGGCTCACCAACAAACCTTAACCCCTTGATTCAATCCCCCGATTGAATCAAGTAAATACACAAGATAGAAGAAAACAGAAAATAGCTTCTCAAAAAGCAGATTTAAAACAATATAATCGTAAAGGAGTTAGAAGCCCTCAAACGCTTTTAAGATGGTGAAGAGGTGTGGCTTCTGGAACTCCGGTCTCCTCTTGAAAGAGTGATCGACTTGAAAGCAGGAGGAGGAAGCTTTGAATGCTGGAAAGATGTTGGTGGAGCAGTAAATGCAGATCTTCCCTTTTTCTCGTTGAAGAGCACTTAGAGAGCTTGAAGACCTGAATGCTAGGAGTGGAATGTGTGTTCTCTACCTTGCTACAGTCTTCTATGGCTATTTAAGCCAACCCCCACGGAAACTAGCCGTTACTCTGCTTTTTCTGGCCGTTCTGCACACTCTGCGCAGCCTGACAATGTGACCGTTGGTGGGTTGGAGTCGACTCGCGCGATCAGGAGTCGACTCGGCTGTAGCAGGAGTCGACTCGAGCTTTTCCGGAGTCGACTCGGCAACTGTTCCCAGTTTGAATTAAAGTTACCGTCTTGACTGGGAGTCGACTCGTCTTGACCCGGAGTCGACTCGCCAACTTCTGGCGCTGACCTGGCAATTTTGGAGACGACTCATCCTCTGTAGTCCGTGGATCCAAATTTGAATTTTGTCCACTCGAGTCGACTCGACTGTCCTGGGAGTCGACTCAAATCTCAGAGCCCGAACTCCCGATTCTCTGTCTTTTGGCTCATCCAGTCTTGGAGTCGACTCGAACTTCCTTGGAGTCGACTCGGCTCTCAGTTTCCGAAAGTTGGTCTTCTGCCTTTTGACGTGAAGCTTGTCTTGGAGTCGACTCGAGCTGTCTGGGAGTCGACTCGAATCTCAGAGGCAGTAACATGGTCTTCTGTCTGTCGATGGTCGCACAGTCTCGGAGTCGACTCGCGTACTGCGGGAGTCGACTCGAATCTCAGAGTCCATAAAACGCTCTCTGACTTTTTCTTTGTGTTCCGCTGAGAGTCGACTCTTGCTTTCTTTGGAGTCGACCTACCAACCATCGAAGTCGACTCGCGTTCCACTGGAGTCGACTCGAATCTCAGACCCGAAAACTGCTCTCTGACTTTTCTGCCTGTGACTCCTAGGAGTCGACTCATACTTCTCCGGAGTCGACTCGAATTCCACTGGAGTCGACTCGAAGACTGTTCTTTTGAATTTTTCTTTTGATTTTACTCCTCCAATTTGAATCCTTTGAACTTTAAACTTTGGGCCAATAAATTGTAGCTTTCTTCCAACTTGAGAGCTTTGGAGACCTTCTTGTGTTCTTCCAACTTGCTATATTCCTTGCAAAATAAATATCTTTCTCCTTGCAACATAAACATTAGTATCTATACTTCAAGGTTTTGTGATCATCAAAATCAATCTATGAATCAATCTTTGGGTCATCAATATTCGTATAATAAGATAAAGATGCATTTCATTGTTTATATGGATGAATCTAACCTTGTGTTGCAGCAAAGTGTGGATTGAGTCGACCCCAAGGTTGATTGGGTCGACCCCGGCACATAAAGAAAATATCTGGCACACTTCTGCAAAAATGGCATGGATGAACAGTAGTTGGGTCGACCCAAGGAAAGCATGAGTCGACCCAAACCTCAAGCCTCTCAAGCCTCAGAAAAACAGTTCTCTGGAAACACTGAGAGGGTCGACCCAAGAGAAAGTTGAGTCGACCCAAGCTTGAGTCGACCCAAACACTGAGAGGGTCGACCCAAAGGCAGTGACAGAATACATTGACAGAATAGGTTCTCTGGAAACCCTAAGAGGGTCGACCCAAGTGAAAGTTGAGTCGACCCAACTGAACCTTGAGTCGACCCAAAGAAATGTTGAGTCGACCCAAGTGAAGGAAGGCTGAATTACAAGTTTCTATGGTTCTGAGAGGGTCGACCCAAGAAAAGGTTGAGTCGACCCAAGCACGGGCAGAAGCATAACGACTAGTTCTGCAGAAGTACTTTTTGTCCTTCCAACAGTGAGTAATGGCTAGTTTTTGAATTCTAACCATTGGGGCTTGTCCAATGGATGAAGAAAACTATTTAAAGTGGCGCTATTCATCAGAGAGAATATCCTTTTTGCAAAATATCAAAGAGTACCCAAGAAAGACAAGGTGCCCTAATCTTCTTCATCCAAGTGCTTCATTCAAGAGTCAAAAGAAAGTGGTTGAGCAGATTCCAAGAGTCATTAAGAGCTCCTTCCACCCTTGAAGAGTGAAGCATCCTTGACAAAGAAGAGAGAAGTCACATCAAGCGATAACTATTCTCTAAACTCTTCTTTGTAGATTATATTGTTATATTTGCTCATCTAGGAGCTTAAATCTTCTTACTTTGTTTATTAAACTCTTTGTAAAAGTTAGTTGGTTAGCCCGCAAAACCAACGGTATAGGTTGATTGGTGAACCCGTAAAACCAATTGTAAAGGTTCGTTGGTGAGCCCGGAAAACCAACATAGGTTCGTTGGTGAGCCCGTAAAATCAACATAGGTTTTTGGTGAACCTGGAAAACCAAAGTGTAAAGGTTTTTAGATTGTGAGCCCGGAAAACAATCCAACTGTAATCCGCGGGATTATAGTGAATTTTCAAGGAGTCGCTTGGGAAGTGGACGTAGGTGCTTAGGAGAGCACCGAACCACTATACTTCTTGTTGTTTGTATTGTGATTTGTTTTAATTCCACTAACTCATCAATTAACATAAGTAAGATAGTTAAAATTAAGAGAAACCAATTCACCCCCCCTCTTGGCTTGTCACCTTGGGCAACAAGTGGTATCAGAGCAAGGTGCTTCAATAGTACTTATTGATCTCACAATCAAGAGTTAAATATCATGACAACCCAAGTAGGATGTTCTATGAGTGAGGGGCAATCCACAAATAGACCTCCTCTATTTAATGGCACAAATTACACATACTGGAAAGCTAGGATGAGGATATTCATTCAAGCTTTAGACTATGAATTATGGTATATCATTACTAGAGGACCTCACACACCCACAATTAGTATAGAGGGCACTATCATACCCAAACTAGAAATGGATTGGAATGAAAGTGATAGAAGATTAGCACAATTAAATGCAAAAATAATTTATGTACTTTACTGTTCATTAGATGTAAGTGAATTCAATAGAATATCTACATGCATCTCTGCAAAAGAAATTTGGGACAAACTTGAGGTCACACATGAAGGGACTAATCAAGTTAAGAAGTCAAAAATAAATATATTAGTACATAAGTATGAATTATTTAAAATGGAATCCACTGAGTCCATAACTGATATGTTTACTCGTTTTACTGAAATTATAAATGGGCTAAAGAGTTTAGGAAAGTCTTATACTAACTCTGAATTGGTGCGAAAAATTCTCAGGTCTCTACCAAGAGTTTGGGAGGCCAAGGTAACTGCAATTCAGGAAGCTAAGGACCTCAATATACTGCAATTAGAGGAACTTCTAGGATCACTCATGACCCATGAGTTGACCATGAGGCAAAATTCAGAAGATGAGGTCAAGAGAAGAAAGACCATTGCCCTAAAGTCAACCACTCCAAAACAACAAACTGAGTCAGAAGATTCAGATGATGATGATGAATTTGATGAAGAAGGAATGGCTATGCTTGGAAGAAAATTCAAAAAATTTATGAGAGGTAAGAATAGATTTTATAAAAAAAAACCCTTCTTCAAAGGTAGCTCAAGCAAAGAAAAGGGTAAGGATAAAGAAAAGGAAAAAGAATCACCTATTTGTTATGAGTGTAACAAGCCCGGGCATTATAAGATAGATTGCCCGGAATTAAAGTGGATGGCAAGAAAACTGAAAAAGAAGAACTTCATGGCTGAATGGAGTGAAAGTGAGGAGTCAAGTTCGGAAGAGGAAGATCATCAAGAGACGGTCCAAATATGTCATATGGCCAATGACAATGAGGTAGATTCTGAACTTGAATGTGATTTTACTATTGATGAATTACATGATGCATTTTTAGAACTCATGGAAGAACATAAAAAACTAATCAATAAAAATAAAGTTCTAAAAGAAGAAAATCAATCTCTTATCAAAGATAAGTTAAAACTATCTCATAACTATGAAACATTAAGTAGGAAACTCACAAATGAAACCAAGAATCTAATTGCTGAAAATGTCAAGTTAAAAGAAGATGCTGAAAAATATAAATTCTTAGTAGATAAGTTTACAATTAGTTCTACCAAATTAAATATGATTCTTGATAGTCAAAAAGCTGTATATGATAAGGCTGGATTAGGATATAAAACAAATAAAAACAAAAATACTTAAAGAATATTTTTGTAAAAGCTAAAAATGAAAATATTACTTGTCATTGCTGCAATAAATTAGGACATAAAGCATATGAATGTAACTATAGAAAGTCCAGTCAAAACAAATTGAGTAATAATCATAAGCTTAAATTTAAGAAAGTTTGGGTTCCAAAAGGAACATCAAGTACTAACCCTAAAGGACCCAACATAGTTTGGGTACCTAAAGCTCTTTCTTGATCTTTATTGCAGGGGTGTCTTGCAGCTAATAAAGTGGAAAAACGATGGTATCTAGATAGCGGCTGTTCAAGACACATGACCGGTAACGTAGATCAATTTGTCACCTTGGAATCTAAGAAGGGTGGAGTAGTAACCTATGGAGACAATTAAAAGGGTATATCATTGGAAAGGGTAAAATTTTCATTACTCCATCTACTTTCATAGAAAATATCTTATTAGTTAAGGGTTTAAAACATAACCTACTTAGCATAAGTCAATTTTGTGATAAAGGGTTTAAAGTCACATTTGAAGCATCAGTATGCATAATCACAAATCCTAAAGATAATAGCATTGTACTTGTAGGACAAAGGCAAAGAAATATTTACATGGTAGATCTTCATGATTTAGGCAAGAAAAATGGATTATGCTTAATTACTAATGAAGAAAAGAAAAATGAAACAAGTTGGCTTTGGCATCGTAGACTAGGACATGCTAGTATGGAATTAATATCAAAACTAGTCAAGAAGGAATTAATAAAAGATGTACCAAAATTGATTTTTGAAAAGGACAAAATCTGTGGACCATGCTCATTAGGAAAACAAACTAAATCATCCTTCAAATCAAAGAATATAGTATCAACAACTAGGCCTTTTGAACTCATACACATGGATCTATTTGGACCCACTAGAACTGCAAGTCTAGGAGGGAAGAAGTATGGACTAGTTATTGTAGATGATCTTTCAAGATATACATGGGTTTCATTTTTGGCACATAAGAATGAAGCATTTTCAGAATTCTTGAAACTTTATAATAATATCATAAATGAAAAGAAGCTCACCTTAGTAGCAATTCGAAGTGATCATGGTACTGAATTTGAAAATCAACACTTTGAAGAATTTTGTAATAAAAATGGTATCTCACATCAATTTTCAGCACCTAGAACGCCTCAACAAAATGGGGTTGTTGAAAGAAAAAACAGGACATTGGCAGAAATGGCACGCACGATGTTGTGCGAGTCAAATCTTCCAAAGTACTTTGGGCTGAAGCTATAAGCACTGCTTGCCATATTCAAAATCGGGTTTTAATACGACCAATAACCAAGAAAACTCCTTATGAACTTTGGAAGAATAAGAAACTAACTGCTAAATATCTTAGAGTATTTGGATGTAGATGTTTCATTTTAAACAATGGCAAGGAGGATCTAAGTAAATTTGATGCCAAGTCAAATGAAGGTATCTTCTTAGGATACTCCACATCTAGCAGGGCATATAGAGTATTCAATAAAAGAACTTTTGTAGTCGAAGAGTCAGTTAATATCATATTTGATGAGTCTGATAGTGAGTCTGCTAGGAAAGAAAATATTCTTGATGATGATACATGAATTATTAACTTTGAAAAGCTGAATATTGATGACGTGCCAATTCAAGATAAGGGAGATGATTGCGTGCCACCACAATCTCAAAACTTGCCAAAGGAATGGAGGTATGCATATGGACACCCTAAAGACTTAATCATTGGTGATCCATCTCAAGGGGTAAGAACTCGATCCTCTCTTAGAAATTTAAATGATTATCTTGCTTTTGTTTCACAGTTAGAACCTAAGACTTATGAAGAAGCTGAAAAAGATACCAATTGGATAAATGCCATGCAAGAAGAATTAAATCAATTCAAAAGAAGTAATGTATGGACATTAACTGAAAGACCAAAGCATAACTCTCTAATTGGAACAAAATAGATCTTTAGAAATAAATTAGATGAAAATGGGTTAGTTATAAGAAATAAAGCTAGACTTGTAGCTAAGGGATACAATCAAGAAGAAGGAATAGATTTTGATGAAACATTTGCTCCTGTAGCTAGATTAGAGGCTATTAGATTACTTCTAGCTTTTGCATGTTTCATAGATTTCAAATTGTATCAAATGGATGTAAAAAGTGCATTCTTAAACGGTTTTATAGAGGAAGAAGTATATGTAGAGCAACCTCCTGGTTTTGAGAATCATGAATTGCCAAATCATGTGTTTAGACTACATAAGGCATTATATGGATTGAAGCAAGCACCTAGGGCTTGGTATGATCGATTAAGCAAATTTCTACTAAATAATGACTTTAGTAGAGGAAATGTAGATAAAACACTGTTTCTCAAAAGAAAGGACGAAAATCTATTAGTGGTACAAATATATGTAGATGACATAATCTGTTGTGCCACAAATGATACTCTTTGCAAAGAATTTGCTGATTTAATGCACGGAGAATTCGAAATGAGTTTGATGGAAGAACTAAGTTTCTTTCTAGGATTACAAATCAAACAAACTAAAAAAGGTATCTTCATTCATCAAACTAAGTATACAAAGGAAATACTAAAGAAGTTTGGGAATGAAAATCATAAGGGAGTAGGCACTCCAATGAATCCTACTAGTAAGCTTGACAAAGATGAGAAAGGAAAGAGTATTGATATTAAGCTTTATAGAGGACTAATTGGATCCTTGCTCTACCTTACTGCTAGTAGACCAGACATCGTGTTTAGTGTAGGAATATGTGCTAGATACTAATCAAATCCTAAGGAGTCACATTTAAGTGCTGTTAAAAGAATCCTTAGATATTTAAGAGGAACTACGAACATAGGATTATGGTACTCAAGAGACTCCTGTCTAGATTTGCTTGCATACTCAGATGCTAATTTTGCTGGATGCAAATTAGATAGGAAGAGCACTAGTGGAACATGTCAATTCTTAGGAAACAACTTAGTATTATGGTTTAGCAAAAAGCAGAATTCAGTGGCACTGTCAACAGCTGAAGCTGAATATATAGCTGCTGGCAGTTGTTGTGCTCAAGTACTATGGCTTAAGCAACAACTAGAGGACTATGGAGTTAAGCTAGATAACATTTCTATTAAGTGTGATAATACTAGTGCCATCAACCTCACTAAAAATCCGGTTCAACATTCTAAAGCCAAACACATAGAAATAAGATATCATTTTATTAGGGATCATGTGCAAAATGGAAACATATGTATTGAGTATATATGCACTGAAAAATAATTAGCTGACATATTCACAAAACTCTTGAGTGAAGATAGATTCTGCATGCTAAGGAGGAAATTAGGCATATGTGATCCTTTTTATTGAAGAGATATAAAAGGGAGCAAGCAGTCTCATGATACATTCCTCCCATTTCTAAAAAACCCATGAAACATGAGTCAAACTTGTCATCTATAGATTCCTTACTCATGTATCATTATCCCAGAAAGAATTTGTAAGGATTGGAAGCGAGAAAAATTTTTAGAAGCGAAAAGGAAGAGAAAGGAAAAATTTCTGAACTTGGGTCGACCCAACCCAAAATAGGGTCGACCCAATGTTGAGTCAACCCAAGAAAATTCTTGAATCGACCCAACGTCGGGACTCCACTGTTAAAAGGACCCGTGAGCTATCTAGGGCACTGTTTACACTTTGTCCTCTTCCGAAAATCCTATTTTCCACTCTCCAATCTTCTCCAATCATCTCCAAACAGTAGATTACTTCACAATCTTGGAGAAATGGGACCCAAAAGAGCCGTAGCCAAGAGATCCGGGAGGGTCTCACGGATCCAACGTGCGGAAAGAGAAGCTACGGAGCCATCTACAGTGTCTCCACAAGGTGAGACACGTGTAGAGCCACCTCCTCCTCCCTCCTCTTCAGTACAACTTGCAAAGTTTACGGGGAGACCGGTTACAACGGGGAGAAGGATCCATTCCGAGTTCTTGGATCAAGAAGGGTTCCGTTTGGGGGAATGGATCCAAAGGCAAGGATGGGAGTATCTCTGCTCCCTAGATGTGGTGATATACTCGGGACTAGTCCGGAAGTTCTATGCCTTCCTCAAAACTGGGATGGGAGGGCTCATATCGGAAGTTCGAGGAGTTAGGGTTCGAATTTCTGAAGAGAGTTTGAGTGAGTTGCTTCATCTCCCCTGCGAAGGAGCAACTCCAGAAAAGCCAGAAAACAAGTTGAGAGCCCTGCAGTTAATTCTTGAGAATGAAGACTTCGACTTCTCGGAGCAGGTTATAGCGAGCTCTCTTTCTGCAGAGATGAGGTTGTTGCACAACATCATTGATAGGATTCTATTTCCGAAGAGCGGGAGATTTGATCTCATTTTAGAGCGAGATCTAGTTGTGATGGAGCATATTATTCAAGGTATTCCCCTGAATCTCCCGACCATGATACTGAGGCAGATGAGGAAGGTGATCTGCAACTCCAGAGTATCCCTGCCTTATGGTATGATACTCACCTTGATCTTTCGACAGCACGACATATCTGTCGAGGGGGAGATCTCCAGGCATCTGCTTTTTATTGATACATACACTGCACGATCACTTATTCGCATGGGCTATGAGAAAATGAACGGGCAGTGGGTTCGTGCTGGAGCAGGGATTCAGGGTGATGCACCAGAGGGTGATGCACCAGATATTGGAGACCCTATCCCTGAGGATGAGGAGCATATGGATCATCCTACTGCACCTTCAGAGGCTGGACCATCGTCATCTGTTCCTGCGGGAGACACAGATGAGTTCTGGAGTAGGATGACTGAGCTTATGTCGGCTCAGGCGAGGACTATCACTGATGGGCTGACGAGCAGACTAGATATCATGTCTGCTGAGATCAGTGATCTGAGAGAGCAGATAGGAGCTCTACGACAAGAGAGAGAGAGACTCATGGACCATCTGTGCCACAGGCAGCTGAGTCAGAGATTTCGGCACAGAGTCATCCAGCTCACCGTGCTCCACGCCAGACTCAGTCTCATCAGGCTCGACCTCCCCTCGCCACTTATACTAGGAGGATGAGGACTAGATCACAGCCATTAGATACTCCCTAGGCTGATATTAGTATTTCTGTTTAGAGCCTAGGATATGTATCTAGTTCTCATATGTATTTTGTGTTGATCATGTATTTTGAACTTTGATTGAGGAACATTCTATTTGTTTTTGTTTTTGTTTTGGTATTATTGTACTAAAATGTTCCTATTTTGATCAATGAAGTTGAAATATTTGTTAATTATTGTGTCTATTCCCATGCACCTATTTGATGATAACAAAAAGGGGGAGAAGTAAGGAAAGAGAAATAAGTTGTGTAAGAAAGAGAAATAAGTTGTCAAACAAGTTGAAAATTATAATAAGAAAGCATATACATTTAAGGGGGAGCAATTTGTAACAATGAAAATGATCAAATCTAAAATTTCTATTGAATTTCAGAATTTGGCACATAGAATATCAGAATTTGGCATATACCTTTCACACCTCGATACATAATCTGAAACTTATGCTTTATCTCAAATTTTTGAAGTTTCATCTTTAATGAAATATAAACGAAAGGGGGAGCAATTCAAAAAATCAAATTGGAAACATTTAGATGAAATAGGGGGAGACTTCACTCTCATATTTGAAAAGCTGAAATTCAGCAACTTGAGCCCTTTTAAAACTGATTTTAAGATAAGTATCAATAGGCTCATACTCTATATTTTGTAATCATCAAAAAGGGGAAGATTGAGGATGATAGTATTATTTTGATGATTAACAAGCAATAATCAAGAGTATGTTACAAGTTAATTCGATACTTCGTTTATAAGTCTGTTACTCTCAGTATATTCGTATAATAAGATAAAGATGCATTTCATTGTTTATATGGATGAATCTAACCTTGAGTTGCAGCAAAGTGTGGATTGAGTCGACCCCAAGGTTGATTGGGTCGACCCCGGCACATAAAGAAAGCATCTGGCACACTTCTGCAAAAATGGCACGGATGAACAGTAGTTGGGTTGACCCAAGGAAAGCATGAGTCGACCCAAACCTCAAGCCTCTCAAGCCTCACGAAAACAGTTCTCTGGAAACACTGAGAGGGTCGACCCAAGAGGAAGTTGAGTCGACCCAAGCTTGAGTCGACCCAAACACTGAGAGGGTCGACCCAAAGGCAGTGACAGAATACATTGACAGAATAGGTTCTCTGAAAACCCTGAGAGGGTCGACCCAAGTGAAAGTTGAGTCGACCCAACTGAACCTTGAGTCGACCCAAAGAAATGTTGAGTCGACCCAAGTAAAGGAAGGCTGAATTACAAGTTTCTGTGGTTCTGAGAGGGTCGACCCAAGGAAAGGTTGAGTCGACCCAAGCACGGGCAGAAGCATAACGGCTAGTTCTGCAGAAGTACTTTTTGTCCTTCCAACAGTGAGTAACGGCTAGTTTTTGAATTCTAACCATTGGGGCTTATCCAATGGATGAAGGAAACTATTTAAAGTGGCACTATTCATCAGAGAGAATATCCTTTTTGCAAAATATCAAAGAGTACCCAAGAAAGACAAGGTGCCCTAATCTTCTTCATCCAAGTGCTTCATTCAAGAGTCAAAAGAAAGTGGTTGAGCAGATTCCAAGAGTCATTAAGAGCTCCTTCCACCCTTGAAGAGTGAAGCATCCTTGACAAAGAAGAGAGAAATCACATCAAGCGATAACTATTCTCTAAACTCTTCTTTGTAGATTATATTGTTATATTTGCTCATCTAGAAGCTTAAATCTTCTTACTTTGTTTATTAAACTCCTTGTAAAGGTTAGTTGGTTAGCCCGCAAAACTAACGGTATAGGTTGATTGGTGAACCCGTAAAACCAATTGTAAAGGTTCGTTGGTGAGCCCGGAAAACCAACATAGGTTCGTTGGTGAGCCCGTAAAACCAACATAGGTTTTGGTGAACCCGGAAAACCAAAGTGTAAAAGTTTTTGGATTGTGAGCCCGGAAAACAATCCAACTGTAATCCGCGGGATTATAGTGAATTTCCAAGGGGTCGCTTGGGGAGTGGACGTAGGTGCTTAGGAGAGCACCGAACCACTATACTTCTTGTTGTTTGTATTGTGATTTGTTTTAATTTCACTAACTCATCAATTAACATAAGTAAGATAGTTAAAATTAAGAGAAACCAATTCACCCCCCCTCTTGGCTTGTCACCTTGGGCAACAGGTTAGGCTTAAAAGGAAATTAGATCTTAGCTATAACATGCTGTTAATCGTCATGCACCAGTGATCGCCCCATTGAAGGCCCAAAGTAGATTAGATCCAGTACTAGTATGCTCATAGTTAGACTAGAGAGCAACATGATTAAATCAACACATTTATCATTGCAAAAAATTTCAGTTCATGCCTAAGTTAATCATGTCATCTTGGATCAAATATTTTAAAAAATCATTATATGCACAACATATAATTTAAACATAATATATGGATAGATAATATCAACAGTTTAAATTTCAAATAATGTCGGTAACTATAAGGCGATATACATTACATATCAAATCATGTGCACGAAAAAACACCAGAGGCAGAGATAATTTGCAATGTAAGTTGACCAGATCGGAAATTCCTTCTCGTAAAACTAATCATGCTCTCCACAAAAATTTATCAACTCATTAGGTTGTCTTCCTTAATCTTACTCATCATCCTAAATCTGTAGAATGTGGCACCCTTCTAAGTCACAATTTTCTATCAATTTCTAGTTTTAAATCCAACCTAGGGATCTTCAATTTTCAGAAGAAAAAAGTTAAAATAGGATTTATAGTGGTTACATTAGATAAGTGGCTCAATCTCTAGATGTGATGCTTGTTTGGAGTTGGGGGCAATTACCAAAATAGCAAACACTATTAGCCTTTAACCTAATGATAAATGAGAGAGAAAAGAAAATAAGAGAAGAGAGAGAGACTTGGTTCGGGTCCAATAAGGGGTTTGGGACTGATCTATTGGAGATATAGAGAGGGAAAGGGAGAGAAAATCAGGTGGAACTTGTATCTAGTCCACGGGTTAGTTAGGGAAGAGACAAGAGAGAATATTAGGTGCATAGGATTCTCCTCCCCTTCTTTTTTTAATGGCAAAATAAGGGCATAAGCAAGGGCTCCTCATGCCATCTCCAAGGGAAGAGGGAGAGGAGGAAGGAAGGGATGGAATTCTGGTGGTGACATGGTGAGCCCAGCTAGTGGCAATGAGTGGCCGACGAGAAAAGAAAAGAAAACACGACCGAATAATAGGGCTAGAAAATAAGGATTTTTCTTTCTCTCTTAATAAGAGGAAAAGGCCAACTCGGGTGGTTGGTGGCACTGGTGGTCACAACCCGTTATAAGTAGTAGATGATCAGCAAGAGGCTAGAAAACATAGAAAAAATCGAGTAAATAACAGTTCAGCTAGTATAGGGGTATCAAAAGTCTCGTCAGTGAATCAGGCTCTAGCTTACTTGCTAATGTCTGGTGCTTCGATGTCCTATTGGGAGGTACGATCATGGAGGTGCCAATAGTTAGCAGCAGTGGCATTAGTGGTGGAAAGAGAAAAAAGAATAGAAAACATGGCAGAATAAGGGATACGACGAGGGGGATTTTTTGTTACTTATCTGGTCAAAATCTTAGCAGATGATAGGGCCATACGCTGTGGTGGATAAGGAGAAGAGAGATTCATGAAGCGAGGAGCATTTAGCTCAAATTTCAAGAAGAGGCTTGGGGAGCAGACGTAGGAGCAAGTTGCTCTGAACCACTATAAAGTTTGTATTCTTTGTGTATGTGCTCACTTATCTTTCTTTTGCTTTTACTATTTCATTAATTTGTTTCTAACTCATTACTTTATTGCACTATTCCTTCACTGCTACACTCGCAACACTAAGGAAAATTAAGTTGCAGTTAATTTTAATTAAAGTCTAATAGAAATCCAATTCACACTCCTCTTGCATTGCTATCTTGGGTATTAATTTTGATTATGGTTTTTTCTTCAATTAATGCTTGTTAAAATTATTTTTTTATTTAATTTATAATTTGTGATCATGTCATTTTTATTATTGAATGTTACAAAAAATCTAATTAATACCCAAAATTTTATCCAATTAATGTCCATATCCAGATAGAAAAATATAGATACAAAAATGAATATACTAATATCCAATCTGCATATGATCCATTCCCCACTCTACATTGCAGTTAAAGCAGCATCTTCTTAAGCTACCAATATATATACTACTTCCCATAAAATTTAAACTTATCTATAAAACTGTTTATAGTTAAATAGGTGCTAGCCTATCTACCATGGATTGTAGCAAGATTCTAATAAATCCCGACATCAATTAAGTGATATATATTATATTCTGATAAGTTAATAATAATTTGTTATGAATATTAAAAATAATTAATAATGTACTAGTTTTATTATTTTTCTTTCCTTGAGGTCCAAAATTATATGAAAGGGCTAAGGCTTCAAGATAGAGATTATGTGTAAATGGTTTGTGTTATGATTTAGTGTAAAGATTTTTACAAACAATAATTATGTGCTTAAATTCTTTGGTGCAATTTGCAACGTTGAGGGGTGTATCTATAGTTTTCCCTTTCCTTTTTATGTTACGATTTAGTGTAAAGATTTTTACGAATAATAATTATGTGCTTAACTTCTTTGGCGCAATTTGCAACATCGAGGGGTGTAACTATAGTTTTCCCTTTCCTTTGTTGGAACCCTTCCACATATGACCAAATTTTGCCATTTATTTTATGGAATTTCTCTTCCTATGCTCCCCATTCTGACCCCACCCATCCCCCCACAATAAAAGGAACGAATCAATGAGTGGAAACTTTCTTAATTTGCAAACGAATTTCTTATATAATTGAGAATGAAACCTCCCTCCCCTCAAGTCCTTTGCTTCACCCCCCCCCCCCCCAACCTCTCTCCCTGTCAGTGTGTTCTCACCCATCTTGACAACCATGGCCAAGGTCCCCCCTCATCTCATCATCGCTCTCATTCTTCCATTAACTATCATCCTTGTGAGAGGTGATCCTTCTTTAACTCACAATCAATCCCTTCTAATTTTTGTTTTACTCACCAACTAACCTTTTATAACCCATATGAAATGCAGGAGATGTTGCTGCCTCCAAGCCACAACCGACCATCCAATATCTACCCACTAGCATGGTTGAGTACCACACCATTGATAGACTCGCCAACATGGATGTCAATGCCCAAAACCCCCCCTTCAGTAAATGCGCGACGTGTGAGTGCTGTACTACCAAAGACCACAAGAATTGCTTATCAATGCAGTGTTGCTATCGCATCAAATGCAACATTCCTAGCAAGCCCTTTGGCACCTGTGCCTTCATGCCCGAAGCTTGCAACTGTGACTCATGTGGTTAATCCTACTAAATGTGTTGGGATAGAATAAATTTGGTCATCAAATAAATTTGTTTATTGGAATGGGTGAACAAGTCTGAGGTTGTTGATAGGATTCTTGTATGGTGCATGTTTTGGAATTGCAATTTTCTAATATGCATTCACTTTGAGTTTTTGGTCTTCCTATTTGCTTTCTTTATGCATGGTTTCTCATACTGTCCTTGACTGCATTTTGAGGAATATATGGTGCATAGATGGCTTAGATTGTTGTCAAGGGAAGTAGATAATTTTGTCAAGGGGCGTTACTGTGCGCAATCTAGAGAGAGGATATAAAGCGACAAGGAGATGGAGGAACATTTGCTACATTTACAACACAGTTTTCAAAAATTGGCGCACTGTATTTTTATTTTATGCAATGGAACCATATCTGATACACTAATTTACGAGAACATATTCAACTTTTAGATTTAAAAAAAATGTTTTAAATGATATATCTGAAGTAGATCATGATTGGTGGGGCAATCTTTGAATATGTTTGTAGTATAAGTATAACATCAAACATAAAGAGCTTGTGGTTATGATAAAAGAGTTAGAAGCAATGGAGTATGATAAAAAAAATTCTCAGTAGTTGATGAGAGCACAAAAGTGCGACCTACATGTCACTAAAATTAGTATTATTGCTAACCGATAATGATAAATTCGCTGGATTAATATTATATTTGGATTTGACACGGATTATCTTAAATTAGAGATAAAATACACATTGAGTACAAATTTGACTTCAGAAGGATTCCTTTCCAGACCCGACCTGGTTGAAGATCGGGTCGGGTCCGAGTCGGGTTCGGGTCCAAATCGGGTTCAATTTTTCTATGCTTTTGGGAAAGAATTTTGGGCAAATCTAATTTGGCCATATCATAACTATGAGGTGCTGGGTGACCCATGACTTGAAAGACTTGTAATTGACCTCCAGTCAGAACAGATGACCCTACAAGCCAAATTTCATATCACACTATTTTTTTTATCTATATGACTAATTGGACGGAACTTGGTGTCTCCCAGCTCCCATCTCAGGAGGGCAAAGAAAATCGCAGCTCTTCCCGTTTCCTCCCAGCATCCCATCCATCCACGGCAATCTCGTGCTGGCGCCCCATTCCTCTTCAGTTGTGAGGCATATTCCATGATCAACGCTCGAATCATCCCGTGGCATCTTCCATCTTCAGCGCGTCTCCTCCCTTCTGAAGTCAAGCCGTGATCCAAGCTTCCACCGTGGCCATGATCGGCTCCTCCCACCAGCCCACGGGTCATCACCTCCTCTCAGCATCCCAGCTCCTTCCCAAATCAGCAAGCCGCAATGTCTGCAGCTCCTCCGCCTTAGCCCGTGCCTCCTCCTCCAGCATCACGCGTCCGTGAATGGCTCCTCCAGTGATCCCAAGCGGCAATCTCCCAGCATCCCACGCTTCATTCAAGCCTCCCCATCCGCTTCTTCCACGAGTCCCAGCCTCCGACGTCCGGCGCCCCAGCAATCACGCCGTCCTCCTTCCGGATCTGCGCCCATCCAGTAGTCCCCACGTGATCCACACCTTCTCCCAGCCAAGAGCGCGTCTGCCCTCTCGTTCCTCCCGTCGATCCCGCTCCGCTCTTCATTCGGATCCACCTCTCGAGATCCCGCGCCCGTTTCTCTTCCTTTTCAAGGCTCGGGCGATCTATAAGAGGAGAAGAAACCAAGGAGGGAGGAGGTCGGTTGGGCCAAAGAACAGGGGAAGGAGTGCTCGGTTGGGGCCAAGAAACAGGGGAAGGATGTGTTCAGTTTGGGGAAGAAGAGAGAAAGAAAAAAAAAAGAAGAAATGATCTGTTTTCTCTTTTGAAAACAGAGCATGCTTTGTTTTTTTTTTTAGTTTTTAGTTTTATTAAGAGTTTATTTTGATAGCATTTGTTTTGGATTTTTTTTTAGTTTTATTTTAATAGAGAGTTTTATTTATACTAAAGTTGTAATTTCTGTTGTTTTTAATTTCCGTTCTTCAAATTCTGTAATCTTTCTTTTTTTTATGCAATACATTAAAATTTTTTTCATGCAATTGATGTTCCAGTCTTCAATATTTCTAGCACGGTTTTTATCCATTTTATGCCAAAGCTTTCTTTTCGATTAAATATATAAATACTTTTCGAATTTAAGTACCTGTCTTTCCGTTAATTTCAAGTAGAAATCATTATCCGGTAGACTAGAGAATCTATCAACATTTCCGACGTAATGTTTTTCTTTTATCATTCAAAAATCAATTTCAAATTCGAGTGAACATTCTAATTTTTATGCAACTCCAATCGCCTCCCTGTGGATCGACCTCTTACAACCGCTATTCTTCAAGTAGAAAAAGTAAGAGTAAAATTAAATTAAACTTTGTTTGTCGGTTCTAACAACGATCTGTTTAGCATATTTTTAGTTAAACAGGAATCGGACAACAAAATTTTGGCGCCATTGCCGGAGAGGCAAATCGAGAAGCAAGAACGATCACGAAGGTCAAATTGGATTTTGGATGCCCGGAGTAAGTTTTTATTTTTATTTTTATTAATTTTTCTTATTTTGACAATTTCTAGTTAATAATTTCGTAGTTATTAAATTCTGAAATTTGAAATTCGAAATTTAAAATTCAAAAAATTTTAAAAATTAAAAAATAAAAAAAAATGATTCCAAAATTCTAAAATATAAAAAAATTTTAAATTTAAAATTTGAATTCTGAGATTCAAAATTTGAAATTTAAATTTAAAAAAAATAATTAATCAAAAAAATTAAAAAAAATTATTATTTTTGCTAGTAATTGATAGGGTGCAATTCTCCGAGGTTATCATACCTCTATTGGGGCTCCTCACAGAGTAATCTCCAGAGCTTATTCAACGGGCATTTGGAGATTGATTGACGCATAAGGATTGTGTTTAGTTTATATTCAAGTTATTGCTATATAAAATTTTAAAAAAAATTAAAAAAAAGTAAATTTAAAAAAAAAATTGCTTGCTCATTTAATTAGTACAACCTAATGACATTGCATAAACTTTAAAAAAAATTATTGATTATTTGCTGCATTTAGTATTAAGCATTTGCAAAAAAAAATTTAAGGGCAAAACCTATTAAAAAGATAAGGTCGGAAAGTTATTACCTGTTCTTAGCTCAAAAATCACCATCTTGCATATATATCCTAAGCTAAATTAAATTAAAATCAAATTAGACGCTGGCCTTAGGGTTTTCGAGCTCAATTAGGCTCTTGGAAAGAAGCGGCTGAAAGCCACTCCAGTGAGAATTTAGTAATTGGTGATGTCTAGGAAAGTTTTACAACAGTGAGAACTGTTACGGGTATTGTGGTATCGGTGTATCCCTTCTGGCACCGCCACTGACAAGAACCCACCAGGAGACCTGCCCTAGGAACCCTTGAATCAATTTGCTATACTTGCCCCGAGATCGCTAGAAAAACAAGTTGTAGGAGATCAGATTAGAACTCTAAGGAAACTAAGTCCTTAAAACCCTAATCCTTGAAGACGCCACAAAGGTTGATCACTCCCTTTGATAAGTCAGAATTTTGTATTCTAATCCAAGAACACAAAAGAGCATAGCAAAGCTTGCCAACACTTTAATTCATTCATAATAATCCCTTGGTTACATATGGCAGCCTTTATATAGGCTTCAAACTAAGCTATTGGAAAGGACACCATCTCCTTTCCAAGACAATAAGTAAAAAACGTTTTCCAAGTCACAACTTCCAAGTTACAACTTCAAAATAATAAATGACACAACTTTCAAGGTTCCTAACTACGAAGTACATGAATAACTTAGGAAAAACGAGTTGACAAGTCAAAGCTTCATGTACAAGTAATTAGGAACACAACAAGACTCAAGCCCAAAAGTACCCACGAAAAATGGGCCTAAATAGCATCTCCACGTGGATCAGCCTTGTTTAATGGCTCCAAGCTTTGTTCTTCAGCATTTACTATGTAAAGATAAGTGATCAATCTTGGTGAAGCCTTAGAGTCTTCTAGAGCAGCCTCCTTCTCTTGAATTTCCATGACTAGTCCATATAAAGCTTCTTTCATTTGTTTTGCCCTTGCTCTAGTCATTGGACCTCCAATTCCTTGTAATGGATCTTTGGAATTAGCTTGAACCATTCGGCCAGCCCCTTGATCTCTATCATTCCCTCCCTCCTCGAAAGGATTCGTCCTCGAATCACCTACATCAAATAAGGATAAATCAGCAACATTAAAAGTAGCACTAATATTACTATAGTTGCTTGGCAAATCCAGCTTGTAGGCGTTGTCATTGATCCTCTCTAAGACTTGAAAAGGTCCATCTCCTCTAGGCTGTAGTTTGGATTTTCGTTGTGTTAGAAACCGTTCTTTCCTCATATGCACCCAGACCCAATCACCAGGTTCAAAAACAATCTTTACACGTCCTTTGTTGGCTTGCTTAGCATATTGCTCATTCTTCTTTTCAATGTTAGCCCGAACCTTGGCATGTAAATCCTTCACAAATTCTGCTTTTTGCTTTCCATCAAGATTAGCACGTTCTTTAGTAGGCAAAGATAGAATATCCAAGGGAGTTAAAGGATTAAAGCCATAGACAACTTCAAAAGGTGAAAATGAAGTAGAAGAATGAACAGTTCTGTTGTATGCAAACTCAATGTGCGGTAAACATTTTTCCCATTGCCTTAAGTTCTTTTGAATGATGGTACGTAACAAAGTAGTGAGTGTCCTATTAACTACTTCAGTTTGTCCATCCGTTTGAGGATGTGCAACAGTAGAAAATAAGAGTTTAGTTCCTAATTTATTCCACAAGGTGCGCCAAAAATGACTTAGGAACTTCACATCTCTATCACTAACAATTGTCTTAGGCAAACCATGCAAACGAACTATGTCTTTAAAGAACAAGTCAGCAATATGTATTGCATCATTGGTTTTAGAACATGCAATGAAATGAGCCATTTTGCTAAATCTATCAACAACAACAAATATGCTGTCCTTTCCACTTTGAGACCTTGGTAATCCTAAAACAAAATCCATAGAAATATCAATCCAAGGTTGGTTAGGCACGGGTAAAGGTGTATACAAGCCATGTGGTAAAACTTTAGATTTCGCTTGTCTACATGTAATGCATTTATCATAAACAGCTTGCACATCATGCTTCATGTTAGGCCAATAAAAATGTTCATGCAAGATATCTAAAGTCTTTTGCACACCAAAATGTCCCATCAGACCACCCCCATGAGTTTCTCTGACAAGCAATTCACGGATAGAACAAATAGGCACACACAACTGATTTTTCTTAAATAGAAATCCGTCATGCCTATAATACTCACCAGATGCACTCTTTTTGCATGTATTCCATGTTTGGCAGAAATCAGAATCATTTGCATACAAGTCCTTAATCAATTCAAAACCAAGTAACTTAGTTTGCAAGGTAGTAAGTAAAGCATACCTTCGAGACAACACGTCAGCAACGATATTTTCTTTTCCATGTTTGTACTTGATGAAATAAGGAAATGTTTCTATGAACTCCAGCCACTTAGCATGCCTCTTATTAAGCTTACCCTGGGATTTCAAGAACTTCAAGCTCTCATGATCAGAATGAATGATGAATTCCCTCGGCCACAAGTAATGCTGTCATGTTTGAAGAGTTCTCACTAATGCATAAAGTTCTTTGTCATATGTTGGATAATTCAAGGCTGCCCCACTTAGCTTTTCACTAAAATAAGCAATTGGTTTGGAATCTTGCATCAAAACAGCTCCTATTCCAATTCCGGATGCATCACATTCAACTTCAAAAGCTTTATCAAAGTTAGGCAAACTTAACAAAGGTGCATTAGTTAGCTTATCTTTCAAATCAGTGAAAGCTTGTTCATGCTGATCATTCCACTTAAAAACAACATTCTTTTTAACAAGTTCATTTAAAGGTGCAGCAATAGAACTGAAATTTTTAACAAACCTTCGATAAAAACTTGCTAAACCATGAAAACTTCTTACCTCGTTCGCATTCTTAGGTGTAGGCCAGTCCCTGATTGCCTTCACCTTCTCCTCATCCATGCTAATACCTTGAGAACTAACAACAAAACCAAGAAATACAACAGATTCCATGCAAAATGTACACTTCTTAAGATTAGCATATAATTGGTGTTCTCTCAATTTGCTAAAAACAGCATGCAAATGTTGTTCATGTTCATCCAAGTTCTTACTATAGACTAAAATATCATCAAAGTAAACTACCACAAATTGACCTATGAAAGCACGCAAAACATGATTCATCAATCTCATGAAAGTACTAGGTGCATTAGTTAAACCAAAAGGCATCACTAACCACTCATACAATCCATATTTAGTTTTGAATGATGTCTTCCATTCATCTCCCTCTTTCATACGAATTTGATAGTAGCCATTTCTCAAATCAATTTTAGAAAACAAACAAGAGCCATGTAATTCATCAAGCATATCATCTAATCTTGGGATAGGATGTCTATACTTAACTGTTATTTTGTTGATGGCTCGGCAATCCACACACATGCGCCATGTTCCATCTTTCTTTGGGACTAGGATGACAGGAACCGAACATGGGCTAAGACTTTCTCTGACAATTCCCTTTTTCACCAGCTCATCCACTTGCCTTTGGATTTCCTTTGTTTCTTCGGGATTAGCTCTATATGCAGGTCTGTTTGGAATGGTAGAACCGGGCATGAAGTCTATTTGATGCTCAATGCCTCTTAAGGGTGGTAGTCCATTAGGAATCTCTTTTGGAAATATGTCCTCAAATTCCTGCAATAAAGTCACAACAACACTAGGCAAGGAGGGGTTAAGATCGTTAGTAGAAAGATAAACATCCTTGTACATAAGTACAAGTAGTTGCTGTCTTGAGAACATAACACTCTTAACCTCATTTTTTTCAGCAAACACACTCATTTTTTTACTTTTCTCTTTTTTTTGAATACTTTTCTCTCTGCTCTCAATCTCACTCCTTTCATTTGCATTTTTCCTCTCGGACTCACCTTCTCTCTTTTTACACTCTCTCGCTATCCGAATCTGATCTTCATAAGCTTGCAAAGGTTTGAGAGGGGTTAGGACTACAGTGCGGTTGTTCATCATAAAAGAATAATGGTTTTTGTATCCATTGTGTGTAACCTTCCTATCAAACTGCCATGGTCGTCCAAGCAAAATATGACTAGCATGCATTGGTGCCACATCACAAAGAATCTCATCTGTGTATTTGCCAATTGAAAATGAAACGAGCACTTGCTTGTTTACCCTCACTTCTCCACATTCATTTAACCATTGCAACTTGTATGGATTAGGATGCTTCATGGTGGGTAACTCCAGCTTATCTACTAACAAAGTACTAGCAACATTAGTGCAGCTTCCGCTATCAATAATCATGGTACATATCTTTCCCTTCACATGACATCTAGTATGGAAAATATGTTCACGTTGCTCCTTATCACCATCATCCTTAGGCTGGATGCTTAGTGCTCTTCTTGTCACCAACATATCTCCATGTACAGGTTCTTCAATGTCAATATCACTGCAATTTTCTAAGGGTGGCATCTCATCCTCACTTGAACTAGCACTTTCAATGTCACCATTCTCCAACATAATCATAATCCTCTTGTTTGGGCATTGGGAAGCAATATGCCCAAATCCTTGGCACCTAAAACACTTAACATTACGTGATTTAGAAGAAGTGTTAGTTTCGGTTTTACCTTTTGAAATAGCAACCGAATCTTTTGGCTTTGCATCTTCTTTTGTTTTTAAGGCAGATTTGTTATCCTTCCAATTAGACTTCCATGTGGAACTAGAAGCCAAACCCGATTTGGATCCTTTGGACTTGATTTGCTTTTCTATTTTGATGGCCTTGTGCAACAGCTCCTCCATCTCCACATAGTGTTGCAATTCAACCACATCAGCAACCTCTTTGTTTAAGCCTCCAATAAATCTTGCCATGGTAGCCTCTCGATCTTCCTCTATATTAGCTTTAATCATTGCCATCTCCATTTCTTTATAATAGTCTTCCACACTCATGGAGCCTTGAACCAGCCCTTGTAACTTTCTATGTAAATCTCTATAGTAATGGCTAGGTACAAATCTCTTGCGCATTACCAATTTCATATCTTCCCATGACCGAATTGGCCTTTCTCCAATCCTTCGCCGACTAATCATCAATTGATCCCACCATATGCTTGCATAATCCGTGAACTCAACGGCTGCCAATTTCACCTTTTTCTCATTTGAATAGTTGTGACAATCAAACACATGTTCAACTTTTCTCTCCCATTCCAAGTAAAGTTCGGGATCATTCTTTCCTTGAAAGATAGGAATCTTCATCTTGATGCTGCCCAGATTATTATCTTTTGAATCATCGGCCTTCTTTCCCCTTCTAGAGTAAGATTCATAATCTAAATCTTCTTCATCATCTTCAAACATCTGCCCCCTTAAAGGTTTGATTCTGCTTGGTGATTCCAAAGCATCCATTCGTGCACCAAGCTTAGTAAGTTGATCAGCAATGGCTTTCATCCATAACTTCATATCAACATCTGGTTGTTCACTACCTCCACTACTCATCTTTGTATGCTGCAATCAAAAGATTAGTATAAACAGAATAGGTCCTCACACACTCCTCTCTCGGGTGGACACTCTTTTATGGCTTTTTCTTGATGATGAACTCACACTCTTGCCTTTTACCACTCAAGCCAGCCCTCTTTATGTTCTTGAAAGAATCAAAATCAACAAATCACAAAGAGCGATCAGATGGATGGTGGCAAATCTCCAAGAAAATCAGAATTTTAAGGACTTCGATGAGGCAAATGGTACTCACAAGAAAAATTGTCTTAAAGCATCAAGAACATAAGAAGACTTCAAAAGGAAGTAAAGGATATGTAATAGAAACAACTAGAAAGCAAGGAGAAATAAGAACAAGCTAAGCAGCCTTGTAATACGTAAAACGGTCTTGTAACAAGTGAAACAACCTTGCAACAAGGGGTCTTCAGCTTTGCAACAAGTGAAACAGCCTTGTAATTAATGCCCCTTAATCAATAACCTTCTTTCTTTCTTTCTTTCTTTCTTTCTTTTCTTTTCTTTTTTTTTTGTTTTTTTTTTCGTTTTTTTTTTCGTCTTTTTTTTTTTTTTTTGAATCAAACTAAGTAACAGAAGATTAAAGAACAAAACAGATTAGAGGAAACAAAAAACACAAGGAACTGAAAAAAAAACAGAAATAAGAGAACGAACAAAGAAGCTTAAAGAAATAAAATAAGAACAAAGGAACAAAGATGATAAAGGATAAGTAACCTGATTTCAAGAACCTGGCTCTGATACCAAATGACAAGAACCCACCAGGAGACCTGCCCTAGGAACCCTTGAATCAATTTGCTATACTTGCCCCGAGATCGCTAGAAAAACAAGTTGTAGGAGATCAGATTAGAACTCTAAGGAAACTAAGTCCTTAAAACCCTAATCCTTGAAGACGCCACAAAGGTTGATCACTCCCTTTGATAAGTCAGAATTTTGTATTCTAATCCAAGAACACAAAAGAGCATAGCAAAGCTTGCCAACACTTTAATTCATTCATAATAATCCCTTGGTTACATATGGCAGCCTTTATATAGGCTTCAAACTAAGCTATTGGAAAGGACACCATCCCCTTTCCAAGGCAATAAGTAAAAAATGTTTTCCAAGTCACAACTTCCAAGTTACAACTTCAAAATAATAAATGACACAACTTTCAAGGTTCCTAACTACGAAGTACATGAATAACTTAGGAAAAACGAGTTGACAAGTCAAAGCTTCATGTACAAGTAATTAGGAACACAACAAGACTCAAGCCCAAAAGTACCCACGAAAAATGGGCCTAAATAGCATCTCCACGTGGATCAGCCTTGTTTAATGGCTCCAAGCTTTGTTCTTCAGCATTTACTATGTAAAGATAAGTGATCAATCTTGGTGAAGCCTTAGAGTCTTCTAGAGCAGCCTCCTTCTCTTGAATTTCCATGACTAGTCCATATAAAGCTTCTTTCATTTGTTTTGCCCTTGCTCTAGTCATTGGACCTCCAATTCCTTGTAATGGATCTTTGGAATTAGCTTGAACCATTCGGCCAGCCCCTTGATCTCTATCAGCCACACACCCCGGAACTTTCCTGGTCACTGATTACTAGATTGCTTAACTGGTATACTCAAGCTTAATCTGAAAGGGAGATTAGGAGCTGTCTAATCTAGGAGAAAATTTCAGAAACTTTTTAACCTGATAAATCTCTGTGCAACTAGATTTAAGAAGCTACTAAACCTCACTTAATTCTAAGACTAATAGGGTCAAATTGTTGTGTGGTGTTGGTTGTGGTCATCTATGTCTAGCCCTTCTCTTCTCTTAGGATTTCGTTCATTGTAGGAGTCAAATATAATGAAGTGTTGATAATGTATGCATGGTAGAAGGTCATTAAGGGATAAGTTAACCCCATTTGATCCTGAGATTGACAGAACTTTTCATCACAACCTGCGAACTATAAAGCAACCATCAATCTCTACAATGGGTGAACATATTAAAACTTTGAATGAGTTGTTCGCACTCGCATCCGCTAGTCCCCCTACTTGCATAGTATTACCAATTAATAATGCAGCCCAATTCGAGATTCGGGCTGCAACAATAAACATGTTACCCAAGTTTCATGGGTTCGAGAGTGAACAACCCTACATTCATCTAAACAAATTTTTGACAGTCTGTCAAACATTTAGAAATCAAAACTTAGATGAAGAGGGTATTAAATTAAGGTTGTTTCCCATGACTTTAGAGGATCGTGCTACTGCATGGCTGTATTCCCTTGCTTGGGAACAACTATCTAGGAAGTTCATGGCTAAGTTCTATCCCATGGTAAAAACTGAAAAATTAAGGATGCCATAAGAACTTTTAGAAAAAAATCTGAGGAGAAATTTTTCCAACTTTGGAAAAGATTTTATGATCTTTTGGTCAAGTGCCCACATCATGGGCTTGACAAGGCTGATCTAGTCCACTTCTTTTATAAAGGACTAACTCCGGCACATAGAAACATGATTGAGTCCATGCACAAGGGTAGGTTCATGAGCCAAACCCCGGATCAAGCCTATGAATTTCTCGTTGACTTAGCCGAGAACGCCCAAAATTGGAGTAGCTATGGTGAGGAAGTAAATAGAGATGAGTTCAGGTCTAGAAAACTAGGTAATTATGAAATAAAAATAGATCCAGAACTCAAACATATCATGTCTAATCTGGTGACTGGAATGAACAACTTAAGTAAAAAGTTTGATGCTTTCACTGTTTCCACTAGTTCGAGTTCATACAAAGAGTCAAATTCCGTTATTAAAGTGGATCACGAGTCATATAGTTTGTGTGTCTTGTGTAACAGTCTGGAGCATCTAGTGGAGTGCTACCCTAATCTGCCCACCATAAAGGCCGAGCAAGCAAATGCTCTAAATTTATATATTGCCTTTAAGAAGCCCACTCCCAACTCGTTCAGCCCAGTTTACCACCTTGATAATAGGTTCCACCCAAATTTCTCATACAAGCAGAATGAACCTATTCAGGATCAAGATGGTCCACCAGGTTTTCAGAACAATTTTCCTAGGATAGGTCCATCACAAATGAACCAACTATTGGTTCCATCTGTACCTCCTTATAATGCCCCTATCCCACAGCAACCTTCACAATTAGAAACCATGATGGCTAATATGATGAAACAACAACAAGATTTTATCAAGCAACAACAATATTTTATCAAGCAACAACAACAGACCAATATAGCCCAAGCCCAGATAAAGCAATTTCATGCGCAAACAATTGCAAAACTTGAGGTTAGTCTAAGCCAAATAGCAAACTCTCTAGGGGATAGAAAGAAAGGTAAACTACCTAGTCAACTAGTGCCTAACCCTAGTAGACAACAAAATCAAGGTCAGAGAGGTCAGTATCAAATCGATTCTAATGAAAATCCGACCTATGAAGTCCAGGCAATTACCACTTTAAGATCTGGCAAGCAAGTGGACAATAAAGTCGAACCTCCTGAACATGAAAAAGAAAATAAAAATGAATTCGATAAGAACCCTATTCAGAAGAGGGGTCAAGAACAGGATAAATCAGACAAAAATGAAGAACCTATAGAAACATACAAACCTAAGGTTCCCTTTTCCAGTAGACTTCAGGACTCCAAGAAACAATCTAACTTTGATGAAATAATAGAAGTCTTTAAAACTATTCAAATAAATATACCTTTCCTCGATGCCATACGACAAATTTTCTCCTATACAAAATTCTTGAAAGAACCTCACCATGGTCAAAAAAAAACCCAGTATTCCTAGGCAAGCTGTTATGGCTGCACAAGTCTCATCTCTCATTCAACAACAGATTGCTCCGAAATTCAAAGACCTTGGTTGCCCAACCATTGAAATATAAATAGGAGAGATGATCATCCAGAGAGCCCTATTAGATTTAGGAGCTAGTGTAAACTTACTTTCCTACTGTGTGTACCAAAAGTTAGGTTTGGGAGAATTAAAACCCACAAATCTTATCCTTTCCTTAGCAGATAGAACGGTGAAGTACCCCAAGAGGATTGTAGAGGATGTAATAGTGAAGGTAAACGAGTTTTACTATCCTGTGGACTTCGTTATCCTTGAGACTGAACCTGCAATACATCCAGACAGTCACACACCTATAATTTTTGGTAGACCTTTCTTAGCCACAGCAAATGCTGTGATAAATTGTCGAAATGGCATGCTGAAGTTATCTTTTGGCAACATGAAAGTCGAGCTTAATGTCTTCAACATAAGTAAACAACCACCAGACGATAAAGAAATCAATGAAGTTGACATGATTGAAAGTCTGGTTCAGGAGACTTTCTTACAAACTTATAATAAGGACCCTCTAGAGGCTTACCTTGGCCACTCCAAGGAAGGGGTCGAGCATGCGCTCCCTAATTCTGTTCAGCCGACTGTTCTTCCTCGGACTCTTCCAAAACCAATCTTAGATAATGGTTAAAAAAAATGAATCTACATTTTGTCTGGCTAAAGACATAAAACTTAGCGCTCTTGGGAGGCAACCCAACATGTAAATATAAAAAATAAATAAAAATAAATAAAATAAAATAATTAAATAAATAAAAAAATAACTAACATGCAGGTTTGGGGTTTTTTTGCCCCAATTGTCACTTTACCCACCCATCTCAGGTAACTTCTCCTCTGTCCTATTACTGCTTTAAATTTTCTTTAACATTGAGGATAATGTTAGATTTAGGTATGGAGGTGAGAATATTTTTGATTTTTTATGCAAAAAAAAATAAAAAAAAAGGAGTTCAAATTTTTAACTCAAACTCTAATCTTTTTGGTTGTACAAACTAGGAATTGCTTTGACAATAGTTTTGAGTTAAGAAATATGATAGCAGTTCTAGCTTGAGTTTTCGTCCTACCTATCTTCTGCTAACATGATACAAGATGATTTAGCACCTACACGTAAGCACATGAATAGTGGGGTATGTATACTTGTAACTAATATGAATACTTTTAATCTTCGGGATAATTTAAAGTTATATGTGTGATGAACACCCTAATAAAAAAAAAGATAAAATAAAATAAAATAATGAGTTTATTTTAAGTCTTCTCACTGAGTAACCGGTCTCTTACCTTGCAAGCAGTAAGTGTTCGCGTAAAAAGGTGAGGAGGATTGAGATTAAACTCTGAGTGACTAATTTGGCCTTGAAGCCTAGTTAACTTGAGTTATTAAGCCTGTTAGGGTGTCTCTACACCTAGTGCCCTGAGCCATCTGGATCGGGAGTCATTGGCCTAACACTCGCTACATGGGTCAGCTAGAAAGCTTAATAAGGCTAGATATTGCACAAGTCATTCTTCTTAGCATTCAGTCTGATAAAAAAAATAAAAAATAAATAAATAAATCTGGGATGTTCATTATCATTTAACTCTAGAAAGTCTTGAAAATTAGAGTGATCATGTTGGAAGTAAGTGAAAGCCACTCATTTATATGATACTATCTTGCACCTCACTACATTCTTGACTTGTTAGCAGATTGATGGGGAGTAATGGAACTTGAGTTAGAGTCTGTTTAAATATGATAGCAATAAGTCTTTATTGTCCTTGCAAATTCTAAGTTCATACAATAATACATGTTCAAATTTTGAGTTAAACATTAGAAATCTCTGACTAATGAAGTTTGTGGGTAACTTCATTGCAAACCCTCACGAGACAACACTCGTCTACTAGGGTAACCTAGGGGTTTAAAGGCTTGTTGCACGTGCTAAGTGCAATCGTGATTCCCTACGAAAATGGGTACATATCTTAGTTTTGTGTATTTAGCTTAAAAAAAAAGGAGAGTCATAAGTTAGACTACATCTTTTTGTACCCTCATTTTATCGTTTGCTTGTTAATTGCTAGAGACTAGCAATAAGCTAGTTGGGGGGTGTGATGAGAGCACAAAAGTGCGACCTACATGTCACTAAAATTAGTGTTATTGCTAACCGATAATGATAAATTCACTGGATTAATATTATATTTGGATTTGACACAGATTATCATAAATTAGAGATAAAATGCACATTGAGTACAAATTTGACTTCAGAAGGATCCCTTCCCAGATCCGACCTAGTTGAAGATTGGGTCGGGTCCGAGTCGGGTTCGGGTCCAAATCGGGTCCAATTTTTCTGTGCTTTTGGGAAAGAATTTTGGGCAAATCTAATTTGGCCATATCATAACTATGAGGTGCTGGGTGACCCATGACTTGAAAGACTTGCAATTGACCTCCAGTCAGAACAGATGACCCTACAAGCCAAATTTCATATCACACTATTTTTTTTATCTATATGACTAATTGGACGGAACTTGGTGTCTCCCAGCTCCCATCTCAGGAGGGCAAAGAAAATCGCAGTTCTTCCCGTTTCCTCCCAGCATGTCGTCCATCCACGGCAATCTCGTGCGGGCGCCCCATTCCTCTTCAATCGTGAAGCATCTTCCATGATCAACGCCTGAATCATCCCGTGGCATCTTCCATCTTCAGCGCGTCTCCTCCCTTCCGAAGTCAAGCCGTGATCCAAGCTTCCACCGTGGCCATGATCGGCTCCTCCCACCAGCCCACGGGTCATCACCTCCTCTCAGCATCCCAGCTCCTTCCAAATCAGCAAGCCACAACGTCTGCAGCTCCTCCGCCTTAGCCCGCGCCTCCTCCTCCAGCATCACGCGTCCGTGAATGGCTCCTCCAGTGATCCCAAGCGGCAATCTCCCAGCATCCCACGCTTCATTCAAGCCTCCTCGTCCGCTTCTTCCACGAGTCCCAGCCTCCGACGTCCGGCACCCCAGCAATCATGTCGTCCTCCTTCCAGATCCGCGCCCATCAAGTAGTCCCCACGTGATCCACACCTTCTCCCAGCCAAGAGCACGTCTGCCCTCTCATTCCTCCCATCGATCCCGCTCCGCTCTTCATTCGGATCCACCTCCGGAGATCCCGCGCCCGTTTCTCTTCCTCTTCAAGGCTCGGGCGATCTATAAGAGGAGAAGAAACCAAGGAGGGAGGAGGTCGGTTGGGCCAAAGAACAGGGGAAGGAGTGCTCGGTTGGGGCCAAGAAACAGGGGAAGGATGTGTTAGGTTTGGGGAAGAAGAGAGAAAGAAAAAAAAATGCTCTATTTTCTCTTTTGAAAATAGAGCATGCTTTGTTTTTTTTTTTTAGTTTTTAGTTTTATTAAGAGTTTATTTTGAGAGCATGTGTTTTGGGTTTTTTTTTTTAGTTTTATTTTAATAGATAGTTTTATTTATGCTAAAGTTGTAATTTCTGTTGTTTTTAATTTCCGTTCTTCAAATTCTGTAATCTTTCTTTTTTTTATGCAATACATTAAAATTTCTTTCATGCAATCGATGTTCCAGTCTTCAATATTCCTAGCACGGTTTTTATCCATTTTATGCCAGAGCTTTCTTCTCCATTAAATATATAAATGCTTTTCGAATTTAAATACCTGTCTTTCTGTTAATTTCAAGTAGAAATCATTTTTTGGTAGACTAGAGAATATATCAACATCCCCGACGTAATGTTTTTCTTTTATTATTCAAAAATTAATTTTAAATCCGAGTGAACGTTCTAATTTTTATGCAACTCCAATCGCCTCCCTATGGATCGACCTCTTACAACCGCTATTCTTCGAGTAGAAAAAGTAAGAGTAAAATTAAATTAAACTTTGTTTGTCGGTTCTAACAACGATCTGTTTAGTATATTTTTAGCTAAACAGGAATCGGACAACAGTAGTCAAAAATTTTCTTAGCAGCAGCCAAAATCATTGAGAAAAGTACCAAAAACTGCTGTGAAAACTTTTCTCAGCAGTTTTCCCGACCACTGCTACGTCGCTTGTAAATTTACTATTAGGATTTCAACACCAAGGCTTTATGCAATTGCTAGGAAAACTAAAGTTTCAGTAGTAGTCTTTTCTAGGATTTAGCAATGTTTTTCTCCACTATGGAAACATTTTATGTTCTCTAATTTTTAAAATTAATACAAAAAAAATATTTTTATTTTTTCTAATTTTTAAGTATATAAATATGTATGGTATATAAATATGTTTCTTCTAGTTTTATATGTATGGATTTAAAAATATAAATATGATGATGGTTTCTATTTTTATTTTTAGAAATAATAAAAATAATTTTAAATTGAAAAAGTAAAAGTACCAAATATGTTTTTTCATGTTCATTTTTGTAGTTTTATTTTGAAAATAAAAAATAAATGTGATGTCAAATAGGACCTAAAGTTTGCTAATTTCTACATTTTCTCTCTAATTATAAGTTATTCACCTTATCATATTTATTGATACACTACCATATAAAACTAGGTACACTTCCTTTCGTAGCAGCAAATCATCATCTCTCATGTCTTGTGGGTGCAGTATCATAAAACCTATTCTATAAACTCTCATGTGCTAGAGGATTCTACTTGCGATTTTTTTTATGAGTAATGATTCTATCATACCCCGACCTAATAGCACAAGCCAAGTACATGGTAGGTGGCCATAGGGTTTAATCCCATAGGACTTGCAAGGCCTACATTTTTCATATTCATATATCATCGAAATACTGAGTCAGTGGTAGTCAAAGCAACAAAAGGTGTAATAATTATTCAAAGAAAGAGTACAAACTCAAGAAACCAGCAAAGAAATTTCATACAAATGTCTAATTATATTTATTATTACAAAAGAACCTTCAAGAGTACATCTAAAAACAAATTATATTGGAAGAACTTGAGAAAAGAACTAATTTACAGTTTAATATGCCATAGAGTCAAGTTATTTTAATTGAAGCTTAACTCTGTCATTTACATGCTTAATGAGCTTAAACTTTAATGTGCCAAGCATCCTAAAAAGAAAGAAATAATTTGCAATATTGTTACTTCTTTTATATGTTTAATGTGTAAATCTAACCTAAAGATGCAGAAAAATAGGGTTAGAGTCGACCCCATAAGAGATGGAGTCGACCCTAGCATAATTTGGCACACTTTGGCACATTCTGGCACAAATGGCATAGATCTCGGATCGACCCCAGAAAAGCTCGGGCCGACCCCAGCTCGGGTCGACCCCAGAAAAAGCTCGGGCCGACCCCAGCTTCAGACATCAGAAAAACAGCCTTCTGGAATTCACTGAAGGGGCGACCCTAAGAAAGTTGGAGCCGACCCCAAGTTGAGCCGACCCCAGAAAAGTTTGAGCCGACCCCAGGTTGAGCTGACCCCAGAAAAAGTTGAGTCGACCCCAGATTGAAACGTCAAGAAAGCAAGTTTCTGGATTTTCTGAGAGGGCCGACCCTAGAAAAGCTTGAGCCGACCCCAGCCTGATGAACATTAACTTGAGTCGACCCCAGAATTGCTCGGGTCGACCCCAGTACGGCTGACAGCATAACGGCTAGTTCTGCAGAAGTACTTTTTGAGCTCCCAACGGCTACAAACGGCTAGTTTCTTCATTCCAACGGCTAAGAAATCATCTATGGAGGTTGGAGAAGTATTTAAGAGCCACTATTCATCAAAGGAAGAAATCTTGGTGAGGATCTAAGTGTGCATTCAAGAGAAAAGAAAAATCCAAGAGAGTTCAATTTATTGCTTCAAGTTCAAACCCAAAAGAAATATGTTGAGCAGAATTTAAGTGCCTTCAAGAGCTCAACCAATCCATTGAAGAGTGAAGCAATCTCAACAAAGAAAAGAAAAGCGCCTTCAAAGAGATAACATTTTTCTTTTCTTCTCGTTAGTGCATATTTGTTATATTTGCTCATTTAGGAGCTTTATACCTTTGATTTCTTATTCATTGTAAGGTTTGTTGGTGAGCCCGTAAAACCAACGGTATAGGTTGTTGGTGAGCCCGTAAAACCAATATAGGTTGTTGGTGAGCCCGCAAAACCAACGTTAGATTGTTGGTGAGTCTGCAAAACCAGCGTAGGTTATTGATGATCCCGAAAAACCAAACTGTAAAGGTTTTGGATTGTGAGCCCAAAAAACAATCCTACTGTAATCCGAGGGATTATAGTAAAATTTCCAAGGGGATGCTTGGGGAGTGGACGTAGGTGCCTTGGGGTGCACCGAACCACTATACATCGTGGTGTTTGTATTGTGGCTTCACTTGTGATTATTCTTGCATTATCTTCCATCTTTGCTATAGTTTAATTCATTGAAGTAATTTAAGAAAGCATCCACCGCACTCAACTAAGGAAGTTTTTTAAAGCACTAAAAATTTGGAAAAATCCAATTCACCCCCGCTCTTGGGTTATCACCTTGGGCAACAAGTGGTATCAGAGCAGGTGCTCTATAATTTCTTGCCTTGTGACTTTGACCTAACCGTCAAAGAGCCAAAGATCATGACAACTCAAATAGATAGTTTTCTAGGAGAGGGACAATTAATTAATAGACCTCCACTATTTAATGGTATAAACTACACATATTGGAAAGCACGCATGCGCATTTTCATTCAAGCACATGACTACAATTTATAGAGTATCATAGTCAATGGGCTACACACAAATACTAATTATGATAAGAAAAATGGCTCAGCAAAATGCAAAAGCCATGAATATTCTATATTGTGCATTGGATGATAGTGAACTTAATAACATATCTTTTTGCATAACTGCTAAGAAAATATGGAGTATGCTTGAAGTTAATATGAATGCACTAACATTTCTAGTGAATTTGAAACTAGCTCCGAAGAAGAAGAGCAGCAAACTAAAATTGAAAATCTATGCTTTGTGGCACATAAAGATGAGGTATGTACTCGAATACAAAGTGATTTCTCATTCAAAAATCAAGTACATACTGAAGCTCAATTTGATTTTTCATTTGATGAACTTCATGATGCATTTTCTGATTTATACTTAGAATACAAGAAGCTTAATTTAAAGTATAAGAAGCTTAGTTTAAAGAATAAAAAGCTACATCTGAAAATGTCAGAAGAAAGAAATTCTACTGCTGAAATGAAAGACAAATTAAATTCTGAGAATGAACACTTAAGATTAAATCCAGAAGAATTGATTCAAAAAAATCAAAATTTAATTGAAAAAAATCAAAACTTAAGTTAAAAAGTTAACCAACTAAAATCTTTTATTAACAAATTTACTGTAAGTTCAGAAAGATTAAAAATAATATTTGAAAGCCAACATGCTATTTTTGGTAAATCAAGACTTGGCTGGACTTCTTTCCTTAAACCCCTAAATAAAAGGGTGATCAATTCACCAAGCAAACCATCAAATAAAATAACTTATTTCAAACATGAAAAGATTGGGTATAACAACTTTGCCTATAGTTCCAATACTATTAAAACAAATGGTAAAGTTGTTACTATTAAACAAATTTGGATTCCAAAAGGAACCATATGCACTAACCATCAAGGACCCAAGCAAGTTTGGGTACCTAAAATAAAAATATAAGAGTGTAGATATAGGTGTGCCAAGTTACCCATGGAATAAATGAAACTCTCATACAAATAGGTGCGTTGACACATAATTTAAAATAAGTCTCAACTTATTCATTAAATCTAGTGTTGCCCAGAGATAGTCACCCAAGAGGGGGGTGAATTGGGTGTTTTAAAACTTTTTATCTAATTAAAAATAAAACACACAAATGTATGAACTAGAGTAAAGATAGAGGTATGAGAACAGTCAATCGCAAACACAAGATTTTATAGTGGTTCGGAGCTTCCACTGCTCCTACATCCACTCCCCAAAGCACCTTTGGAAATTTCCACTATAATTCAAGATTACAGTCCGGTAGTTTTGCGAGTGCACTACCCAACTCGTTGTTTTACTCCGGGCTAACAACGAACCCTACAATCCCCCAATTTCACCTAGGCTTGGGATGCCTTTCCCTTGTTCCAAGTCCCTTGACTGGAACAAGCACAATAATGAAAAGTTTTACAAGGATTTAAAAGCTCTTAATGAAGCAAATATAGAAATGAGAAATATTAAAACCCGGAAGAACCCTTTTGGCCGTTGGAAGCTTGGGGAATGATGGTTCTTCCGATGTGGATCGCGTTGGCTTGAATGTGAGCTTTGAATGCCAAGTGGGAGTGAGTGGTTGAGCACGAAATCAGTTGGAAAAACTTGAATGCACTTGATTTCTCCTCTTGAAAGCTCTAACTCCCTTGAACCTCTTTTTCTTTCTTCTCTCTTGAATGATCTTGTGTTGGGTTGGTGAGAAGTTGTTGGAAGGCACTTAAGAGCTCCCTTTTATAGCCCAAAAAGCAAATAGATCCGTTAGACACAAAGATATGGAAGTTTGAAATTCAAACAAACCTGTAAAAGTGTGTCAGTCGCGTCCCAGGCGCTCCGGAGACGTCTCCGCTTCAACGCGAGACGTCTCGGCTGTATGAAATTACTTTTGACGATGTTGGGAGTCGACTCGGTGCTTTACGGGGACGACTCTGAGGATGAACAGTTTGAATCCTTGTTTTTCTGTTTTTCTGAGAGAGTCGCCTCGGCACTTTACGGGGACGTCTCGGGATGTTTATGCTTTTTGCATGGGGACGACTCCACTACCTTGGGGACGACTCCGCTGATTTATCTCCGAAAAATAAGTCTTCTGGAATTCTCTAAGAGAGTCGACTCCGCTACTTCGGGGATGTCTCGGCAGTTCTGTCAACGAAAAATATATCCTCTGGAATACCCTGAGAGAGTCGACTCCGCTACCTCGGGGACGACTCCGGAAGTCTGCTTTTTACTTGTGGGGACGACTCCGCGTCCTTTGGAGACGACTCGCGCGCATCCCTTGAAATCGGCCTTTCTGCCGCCTCTGAGAGAGTCGACTCCGCAGAGCCTGCGGGACGCCTCGCCAGGTGCCAGGGACGTCTCCAGACGTGCCAATTCTGCCTGTTCGTGCCAGAGACGTCTCTGAGACAACCCGGAGACGTCTCGGCTGTCCCTGATCTGTTTTCTTCATCTCAAAAATTCTTCAATAAATCCTTGAAAAATATGGGAACTTGCCTGGACATTTCTTAACAATATTCTTAATTAAGCACATGAAATCCTCAATTAAATTGTTAAGATAAAGGGAATTATACTCTAGTGTTTTGTATTCATCAAAATCCATTAGGGGGTCAACAATCTCCCCCTTTTTGATGATGACAAAACACTGAGTGACGTTTCCTCAGCGGCATTTACATTTAATGCTCAAAATTCGAAATTTAAACATATACACAGTATTTGATCAGATGTACAAGTATAGTGTTTTGATCAGTTCTTCCCTTATGCATAAGTATTGGTCTTAGTAGCTCTTGAGCAATTTTGGTATATCAACTGAATTTGAATCAAGTTAAATTGTAAATTACTGAAATATTGATGCTAAAGACAATTGAAAGCTAAGTACTTTTTGACTCCCCCTTTTTTTTCCAGAAGGGCAATTATCTTAAAGCTAATATTCTTCAATTTTATCTTTTCTAATTCAACTTTTAAGTATGAGTGTAAATTTTGCATTCCATATTTAGGTTTTACTCCATATACTCCATATATAGGTTCTATATATCTACTCCCCCTTTTTGTCATCAACAATGAAGGGGACAAATTATCCTTAGGTACTTAAAACACAATTCCTAGTGAAATTCAGCATGTTACCATGAATCACTCAAGGATATTCAAGTTATGCTCCCTCTGTCCAAGTTATTTCTATTAATGAATTCATTTCAGACTTTTTTTTTAAAAGTAGTTGTGCTCCCCCTATTTCATATGCATTGATAAGTTGTATCAAATTTGAACACTTAAGGTATGTTATGAGATTTTTATGGCACATCACAGAATCACATACACAAAGTATGATTCCACAGAATTTGAAACATACACAAGGTTTCAAAAGAAATTGTATGACAAGTATTGTCATATATCATTGCAATCATTTGAAGTCATTACAAAGTTAAAAAAAAAAGGAAATCATTACAAGTATTGATTCCTTATACAAAAGAAGTTTCAAAATGAGCCTAGGGTTTACAAAAAGAAGAACCCTTGATGTTTACAAAATGTCCCTCATCGGCGACGTTGCTCAATAGCCCTAGCCGCTGTCTCTATAAATGCATTTATTGAATCTAGTAGAGTCTTAAACTGATCTCCCTGAGATTGATGGAAGGCTGCTACTAGTGCTTCAAACTCAAGACTCGCCCTTTCAATTTTTCCTCTAAGTTGGGCAGCCACGGTGCCTATACTGCCTCCAGGGCTTGTCAACTCTTGAAGACCATCTGATATGATCTTCAATTTCTCCTGTAGCTCAATTGATCTTATAGTTTGGATGGTGCTCACATGAACCAACTCTGATGCTGTAGCTTCTACCTGAGTTTTGATTTCCTTCAATTCTTGTAGAAGTGCTTCATGTGAGGTTCGGATGGGGGCCAACTCAGCAGTGATCATCGATCTCATTTCCTCCCTCATCTGCTAGCATATCACAGATGCTAGTGTGTGCATCTGTTCATCTGATAAGGAGAGGGATCCACTGACTGGAGGAGGAGGAGGAGGCATAGAGGTGGAAGGTCCAGCTGAGCTGGAGGGTACATCAGGGAAGGCCATATGACTATGTGGAGGAGAGTGGTGGTCAGGCTCCTGATGTGGGATCTCAGGCTCTAGGGTTTGAGATTTTCTTTTAGGTTCCTTAACCCAAGACCCATCTACCTTGTAAAACTCCATTCTACGCATTGTGCTTTCATTATAGTAGTCGGTGTTTCTCAAAGGTTTTGCAGGCTCATTTTCTGGAATGGGAACTTTGAAATGTTTGAACAGTAGGGTAAAGATCATCCCATATGGTATGCTAAACCTAGAATACCTATGACATATGGAAATGTAGTTCAACATAAGTCTAGGAAGGTTTAGGGGAATTCCTAGTAGGATGTGGTGCATGATGACTAAATCTCGCTCCGAAATGAAATCGAAGCGGCCGGTTTTTGGGAATAGGACCCGGTTAACAATGCTCAAGAGTAATCTCATCTCGGCATTGAGGTCTTGGGAGTTAACCACATCAAGAGGGCCGCAGTCCTCTCATCTAAAACTAAGTTTAGGGCAATTTTTCTTTGAGGGTGTGAGGTCGGAGCCTCACCATATTTAGGAATTTGTAATACACTAGATAGAACATCCTCATTAATCTCTATCAATGTCCCTCAGACATATCCAGTGTACCCCGAGTCCCCTAAGGCCATGTTGCTAAACATTTCCCTAACTAGGCCGGGATAGGTTGATGTATTTAGGGTACAAAGGTATTCTCAACCTTGGGCTCGGAGTTTCTCTCCAATAGAGAACCCCTCATTTGCTAGAAACTGAAAGTCGATGTACCTACTAGTGGTTACTGTGCGATTTGCACAAGAAAGGGTCGTGGTTGGCGGAGCAACCGGAGGAGATGGCGCGGAAGGCTCTTCCCTCCGTTCCTCGCCGTCGGTCGCTACCCTAGGACGCCTCCCACCCGTTCTCCTAGCTCTCTTAGGTGCCATGAATCGAAAACCCTAGGGAAATGGGGAGATTTTGGTTCGGTTTGAGGTGGAGAGCAAACGGAGGCTAGGATTTTTTGTTTTTGTCGGGGACGAAAGAAGATAGCTCGGGTCGGCTCGAGCTGTTTCACCTATTTTAAAAACCCTCGTTCGGTCCCCGAGACGTCTCCACGACTAGCGCGAGACGTCTCGCCGGGGGGACGTCTCTGTGATTTGCCAGAGACGTCTCCGGCACTGAAAATTTTCTGAATGATTTCTATCTTTTCCCAATTTATTTTATTTAACCACACTAATCAACATGATTTCTTTTGGTGAATATAGAGTGAGTTTGTTTGTGATCCTCCCCTTTAATAATACACCCTATAAAAGTTTGATAATGATTTTTGAATTATTAATATTGAAATGAGGAATGTTTGACCAAATTTCGAATACCTATGAAATAGGCTCTGAAAATATCTCCATGAAGAGTCCAAGGGAGGGTAACCATCCTCCAGAAAGTCAAACAATTCGTCATTTAACTTAGATAGATTTATGCTTTCACTTAATAGATGCTAGGTTTGCTATTTCTGACCTTGTGGTGGATTACTAGCTTGAGTAGCAAAGCATTGCATTACAAGTTCAATTTATTTGCTAGGATCAAATAAGCACAAAGCATTCCTTAAGAAGTTGAACCTATCTTTACAAAGGGGCTTTGTAAAGATATCGGCCAATTGATTTTCAGTACATACATACTCAATCATCACATCATTTTTCAGCACATGATCTCTTATAAAGTGATGCCTAATTTCTATGTGTTTTGATTTAGAGTGTTGGACAGGATTCTTTGTTAAATTAATTGCACTTGTATTATCACATCTAACTGCTATGTTGTCCATTTTGATACCGAAGTCTTCGAGTTGTTGCTTAATCCAAAGCACTTGGGCACAACAGCTTCCAGCTGCAATGTATTCAGCCTCAGCTGTGGATAAGGCCACTGAATTCTGTTTCTTGCTAAACCAAGAAACTAAATTAGCACCCAAGAATTGACATGTGCCACTTGTGCTTTTTCTGTCGAGTTTGCACCCGGCAAAGTCAGCATCGGTATAAGCAATTAAATTTATGTCAGATTGCTTAGAATACCATAAGCCTACATTAGATGTCCCTACTAGATATCTGAAAATTCTTTTAACAGCTTGCAAGTGTGATTCCTTAGGACATGCTTGGTATCTAGCACACATGCAAACACTGAATAATATATCTGGTCTACTAGCAGTAAGGTAAAGTAAAGAGCCTATCATACCTCTGTACAATTTGCAGTCTATACTTTTACCTTTTTCATCTTTGTCAAGCTTGCAACTTGAGCCCATGGGTGTGCTGATTTCCTTTGCATCCTTCATCTTGAATTTTTCCAATATTTTCTTGATATATTTGGACTGACTGATGAAGATGCCTTCCTCTGATTGTGTTATTTGTAGCCCAAGGAAGAAGTTGAGCTCACCCATCATGCTTATTTCAAATTCTCCCTGCATAAGCTTGGCAAACTCTTGACAAAGACTATCATTAGTAGCACCAAAAATTATATCATCCACATAAATTTGCACAAGCAATAAGTCATTCCCTTTTCTTTTAATGAAGAGAGTTTTGTCTACATTTCCTCTCTTAAATTTATTTTCAATTAGGAAATTACTTAATCTTTCATACCATGCCCTAGGGGCTTGCTTAAGTCCATACAATGCTTTGTGCAATTTATAAACGTAATCTGGATGTAAGTGATTTTCAAAACCTGGAGGTTGTCCTACATAAACTTCCTCCATTATATAACCATTTAAAAATGCACTTTTTACATCCATTTGATAGAGTTTGAAGTCCATGAAGCATGCATATGCCAAGAGTAGTCTAATAGCCTCTAACCTAGCAACAGGAGCAAAAGTTTCATCAAAATCTATTCCTTCCTCCTGATTATAGCCTTTGGCAACTAGTCTAGCTTTGTTTCTTATAACTATTCCATCTTCATCTAGTTTATTTCTATATACCCACTTGGTACCTATAATTGAAACATTAGGGGGTCTTTTCATTAGAGTCCAAACTTGATTTCTTTCAAATTGATTTAATTCCTCTTGCATAGCATTTATCCAATTTTCATCCTTTTCGGCTTTCTCTAGTGATTTAGGCTCTATTTGTGAAACGAAAGCAAGATAATTACTAGTATTTCTTAGAGAGGATCTTGTCCTTGCCCCTTGTGAAGGATCACCAAGGATTAGATCCCTTGGGTGACCGTGTGCATACCTCCATTCCTTAGGAAGATCTTGATTTCTTGCTTGGGGTTGATCTTCTTCATCTTGCTGAATTGTATCTTCTTTGACTTCATCTTCAAGTTGTTTGTCTTGTATGGAGAACTCCTTCATTCTGTCTTCAAGTATACCTGCATCACTATCTTCTTCTTTTCTAGAAGAATCTCCATTAGCTTCATCAAAAACAACATGAATGGATTCTTCAACAACGAGAGTTCTCTTGTTGAAGACCCTGTATGCTCTACTAGATGAGGAATAACCTAAGAAGATCCCCTCATCTGATCTAGCACTAAATTTACTTAGATTGTCCTTTCCATTGTTTAAAATAAAGCAGCGACAACCGAAAATATGAAAATAGCTTATATTGGGCTTCTTATTTTTCATTAACTCATAAGACGTTTTCTTTAAGATAGATCTAACTAAAGCACGGTTTAAAATATGACAAGCAGTATTTATTGCTTCAGCCCAAAAGTACTTTGGTAGATCCGATTCGCACAACATGGTACGAGCCATGTCTGCTAGTGTGCGATTCTTCCTTTCTACCACCCCATTTTGTTGGGGTGTCCTAGGTGCCGAGAAATTGTGATTGATACCGTTTTCTTCACAAAACTTTTCAAAATGCTGATTTTCAAACTCGGTACCATGATCACTCCTAATTGCTTTTAGTTTAAGATTGAGTTCATTCGAAACCTTATTATGAAACTTGATAAAAGCGGGAAAGGACTCATCTTTATGTGCAAGAAATGAAACCCATGTAAAACGTGAAAAATCATCAACAATTACAAGACCAAATTTCTTACCCCCTAGACTAGCAGTTCTAGTGGGTCCAAACAAATCCATGTGAATTAGTTCTAGGGGTTTTGATGTTGAGACTATATTCTTAGACTTGAAAGAACTTCTTGTTTGTTTTCCTAATTGACATGCAGCACAAATTTTGTTCTTTTCAAAGTCTATTTTTGGTAGTCTTTTGACTAGATCTTTTGTAATCAATTTAGAAATTAAATCCATGCTAGCATGCCCTAACCTACGATGCCATAACCAACTAGTCTCATTGACTTTGGAATCCATGGCTACAAGACATTGGCCATCCTTCATGGTGAGATCATCAAGGTCTACCATGTAAACATTTCCATGCCTATGTCCTGTAAGTATGATCTCATTGTCAACTGGACTACTAATTATGCATAGTGAAGATTCAAATGACACTTTAAAGCCCTTGTCACAAAATTGACTTATACTTAATAAATTATGTTTTAGTCCATTAACTAACAATACATTGTCAATAAATGAGGAGGGTGATATGGAGATTTTACCAACACCAATGATTTGACCTTTAGCATTGTCTCCAAATGTGACTGCTCCTCCCTCTTTTGATTTCAAGGTGACGAAGAGACTCTTGTCACCGGTCATATGCCTTGAGCAACCACTATCAAGATACCACATTCTCTTTTTATTTCCGGCTGCAAGGCATACCTGCGAAATAATCATGTGAAGCTCTTAGGTACCCAAGTTTTCTTGGGTCCTTCTTGGTTAGTGTAGTTTGTTCCCTTGGGCACCCATACTTTAGTTGTGTTTTTACCTTTTACAAATGTACTCTTGTTAGTTTGAATCTTTCTTTGAATACAAGAATAGGCTTTATGTCCACTTTTTTCACAATGAAAGCATGTAGGTTTTTCAGTTTTGACATCTTTTGCTTTCACAAAGAAATTCTTTAGATACTTTTGTTGTTTGCTAGTTTTATATCCTAATCCGGCTTTATTAAAAACAGCTCTTTGATTTGATAGAATAAGATTTAATTTTTCAGAGCTTTGTGTAAATTTCTCCACAATTGGTTTGTACTTATGTACCTCATTTTTAAGAACCAAATTTTCTTTAGCCAATTCTTCCTTATCATTTTTAAGGGTTTCAACATTTTGTGCAAGTGAGGCATTACAATTGAGTAAGGATTTTACTTTTAGATTCAATTCCTTAATTAGTATTTTTGCCGTTTCATTTTCAATGCTAAGTTTTGAATTTTCATTTTCTAGGTCAATGGTGTTAACATTTTTAACGCTCTCCTTCTCAATCAATAGGTTTTTAATATCATCCTTTAGTCTTTGATTGGAGGCTTTTAATTCTTTATTCTTTGCTCCTAGCATACTACAATCACTCATGAGTTCTTGAAAAGCTTCATATAACTCTTCTAATGTAAAATTTGTAGTTGAGCTTTGACATACCTCATCGTCTTCGAATGCCATGAAGCACAAGTTGGCGGTCTCTTCCTTCTCTTCCTCGGAGGAGGATGTGTCACTATCATCCCACGTTGCTTTCAACGCCTTCTTCTTCTTCTTTCCAAAGTGCTTCTTCTGTTGAGGGCATTCGGAACGGATGTGTCCCGGTCTTTTGCAATCATAACATATGATTGGGTCTCTTTCCTTTTCTTTTTCCTTTTCCCAATCATTTCTCCCTCCAAACTTCTTTCTTGGGAAGGGTTTCTTTCTTCTCATGAATTTCTTAAACTTCCTTACTATTAAACCCAAGTCCTCATCTTCGCTTTCTTCTTCACTCTCACTACTTTCTTCTTCACACACACTCGAAGTAGCCTTGAGTGCGATTGTCTTCTTCTTTGGCAAATCTTCTTCATGTTGCTTCATTGTGAGCTCATGCGTCATCAATGAGCCCAATAGTTGTTCAAGCCCCAATGTGTTGAGGTCTTTGGCTTCTACGATCGCCGTGACCTTCGCTTCCCATGCTTTCGGCAAAGACCTGAGAATTTTACTTACAAGTTCTGGATTAGTGTAGGATTTACCCAAACTCTTTAGACCATTTATTATATCGGTGAAGCGTATGAACATGCATGAGATTGTTTCATTGGGTTCCATCTTAAATAACTCATATTTGTGAACTAGAATGTTCACTTTAGACTCTTTGACTTGATTTGTACCCTCGTGGGTAACTTCAAGCCTATCCCATATTTCCTTGGCGGAAGTACAGGTAGAAACTCTATTGAACTCATTCACATCTAGAGCACAGAATAACGAGTTCATGGCTCTAGCATTGAGTTGAACCATCTTATTATCATTCTCATCCCAATCCTCCTCAGGTTTGGGAACTTGAATGCCATTAACCATGTGAGTTCGTGTGGTCCCTTGATTATAACCCTCCACAAGGCATAATCTTGTGCTTGAATAAAAATCCTCATTCTAGTCTTCCAATAGGTATAATTTTTCCTATTGAAGAGTGGAGGTCTATTGGTTGCCTGCCCCTCAGCAGGAACATTATTGAAGGGTGTTGCCATCTAGATCTTTGGCTAAGACGGTTAGGTCTTCAAAAAATACACAGAGCACCTGCTCTGATACCACTTATTGCCCAGAGATGGTCACCCAAGAGAGGGTGAATTGGGTGTTTTAAAACTTTTTGTCTAATTAAAAATAAAACACACAAATGTATGAACTAGAGTAAAGATAGAGGTATGAGAACAGTCAATCGCAAACACAAGGTTTTATAGTGGTTCGGAGCTTCCACTGCTCCTACATCCACTCCCCAAAGCACCTTTGGGAATTTCCACTATAATCCAAGATTACAGTCCGGTAGTTTTGCGAGTGCACTACCCAACTCGTTGTTTTACTCCGGGCTAACAACGAACCCTACAATCCCCCAATTTCACCTAGGCTTGGGATGCCTTTCCCTTGTTCCAAGTCCCTTGACTGGAACAAGCACAATAATGAAAAGCTTTACAAGGATTTAAAAGCTCTTAATGAAACAAATATAGAAATGAGAAATATTAAAACCCGGAAGAACCCTTTTGGCCGTTGGAAGCTTGGGGAATGATGGTTCTTCCGATGTGGATCGCGTTGGCTTGAATGTGAGCTTTGAATGCCAAGTGGGAGTGAGTGGTTGAGCATGAAATCAGTTGGGAAAACTTGAATGCACTTGATTTCTCCTCTTGAAAGCTCTAACTCCCTTGAACCTCTTTTTCTTTCTTCTCTCTTGAATGATCTTGTGTTGGGTTAGTGAGAAGTTGTTGGAAGGCACTTAAGAGCTCCCTTTTATAGCCCAAAAAGCAAATAGATCCGTTAGACACAAAGATATGGAAGTTTGAAATTCAAACAAACCTGTAAAAGTGTGTCAGTCGCGTCCCAGGCGCTCCGGAGACGTCTCCGCTTCAACGCGAGACGTCTCGGCTGTATGAAATTACTTTTGACGATGTTGGGAGTCGACTCGGTGCTTTACGGGGATGACTCTGAGGATGAACAGTTTGAATCCTTGTTTTTCTGTTTTTCTGAGAGAGTCGCATCGGCACTTTACGGGGACGTCTCGGGATGTTTATGCTTTTTGCATGGGGACGACTCTGCTGATTTATCTCCGAAAAACAAGTCTTCTGGAATTCTCTGAGAGAGTCGACTCCGCTACTTCGGGGACGTCTCGGCAGTTCTGCCAACGAAAAATATATCCTCTGGAATACCCTGAGAGAGTCGACTCCGCTACCTCGGGGACGACTCCGGAAGTCTGCTTTTTACTTGTGGGGACGACTCCGCGTCCTTTGGAGACGACTCGCGCGCATCCCTTGAAATCGGCCTTTCTGCCGCCTCTGAGAGAGTCGACTCCGCAGTGTCGGGAGTCGACTCCGACCCTGCGAGACGCCTCGCCAGGTGCCGGGGACGTCTCCAGACGTGCCAATTCTGCCTGTTCGTGCCAGAGACGTCTCTGAGACAACCCGGAGACGTCTCGGCTGTCCCTGATCTGTTTTCTTCATCTCAAAAATTCTTCAATAAATCCTTGAAAAATATGGGAACTTGCCTGGACATTTCTTAACAATATTCTTAATTAAGCACATGAAATCCTCAATTAAATTGTTAAGATAAAGGGAATTATACTCTAGTGTTTTGTATTCATCAAAATTCATTAGGGGGTCAACATCTAGTATCAGGTTTAACATTCTACATTATATATTAAAATTACGATACTCTCTACATCAAAGCTTTAAATGCCTTATATGTATGTTAAATTTTTATCTCAACAATCTTAGCATAAAATTTTTCTAGTGCTTGCATGATAATAAGAAAACAATGAATGAATATGTATAACCTTCCCCTTTGAGTTTTTTAAAATCTAAATTTCTTCTCTAGTATAAATGTTTGATGCTGATTTCATATTAAAACTTTATTGAGCATAATACTTATAAAATCTTATGTTATCCTTTGTGAAGGTATGAATGTAATTCATCATGTTATTATTATACCATTCATTCCTTATATGATTATCTGAAATGTATTATGATTTGCTTTATAAGTCTCATATATGCATCATAGGTTAAACCATAATCATCTCAAATTGGTTCAATCATAAATGATTAATGTGTTATGATCATAATAAGAAACTTACTTAAAAATTTTTATAATAACAAATTGTCTTCCCTCTTACAAGTAATGCTCAAGACTATTCTAAAATTCAAAATCAATAAATCTGATCGCCAAAATATTTCATTGAGCATAATCGTTGTATCCATGATTAATATCTTCTCTAAAATTATCTCGAACTCTACTGACTATCTCTCATAAGTCAAAAATAAAATCTTATCTGCTCTAAAAGAAGATATCTCTCTGAAATATGATTACTTGTGTTGAAAGTTGAAACATAATCAGAATTCTGATAGAAGCAATTGTTTAAGATAATTTGATTAAAATCTAACTTGTTTATCTTATTGATAATTATCTTAAGCAAATAAATCTAAGCTAAATTAATTTTGAAAACAAGAAATTGATTTGACCTTGATGAATCTTCCGATTGCCTCACACGCTTGTCCTTGAACCATCTTACTTAATGAAACTATCTCTTTAGTTCAAGTGACTTGTGCTTGCTTATATTTAAGCAATCTCTTGAGTAGAATGACTCAATATTCAATTATTGTCATATCTTATTTTGAGTCATCTAGTTAAAAAAAAAAAACATATGTTGTATGAATATTTTGTATCTTGAAGAAACTAATAACTTTCCTTCAAGAAAGAAAAAGATTTTGCTAATAATGCAGGATCTATGAGCAAGAAATGAGAGATTTCAACTTGAAGGACACCTCCACGTAAGGTACAATAAACATTCACATGCAAACAAGAAAGAGGATCTTCTTCAGCCAAAAACTTTACACATAAGAAATTTAGTAGGTATTTGACTTGAAGAATGCAGAATGAATCGGTAACTTCAGATACCTCTCTTGTAAATTAACTGGGCAAAGTCAATAACTTAAATCTGATTGTGGTATGATTAAAGTCTTTAATTACTAATTTTTTGATATCATGCCTACAGATGTATTGACTAACTTATGCTTTTGGAAATTATTTTATGGTTTGCCTAAATTGAAATATACCTTTGCCTATGTAATGCATAACCATGAAATACACAAGTTTATGCTTCAAATTTTGATTTAAAATAACTTGTGATAAACTATGAATTCTTAAGCATAATTAAAATGTTGTTTGCATGATATACATCTATATGATACATTAAATTATTTCTTTATTCTGCTCTTTCATGTAAATTACTTGAGACTAACAAAAAGAGAGAGAGATAAAGAAAAGAAAATAAATATTATTCAAGGGCAAATACTCCAATCTTAAGGAAAAACAAAACAAGCATAATATATTCGGCACATTTGTGAGACTTGTGTGAGCATTCTTTTGGAAGGAATAAAATTCGTAATTAATTATATTTAAATAGAAAGAGTTTGGAGTGAATATTTTTAAAGAAAACAGTTTAACCTTTCTATATTGCTCATCATAGGGATGGTGTCAATGAGGAGGCTAGTGGTAGTACTCGGCACTATTTGACCCAACTATTCGGTGTAGGGCATATTAGGGACGGCACAAGAAGGAGGCTAGTGGTAGTACCTCGTGCCTCTTCCAACTTCACCGGATAGGGAGCAAATAGAATATAGAGCATAGAAAAGTAAAACTGAAAAACAAATGAAGATAATCAAAATGTTCATTGAGTGGTTAAAGAAAGAAATTAAAAAAAAATGGAGAATGAATGACAAATAAATGAAAATATATAAGAAGGTTGTGAAAAACCAAATGAAGTTTCAATCACTTGAAAACATACCTTAAGGATAAAATCAGTGCTAAATTGTATTTAAATAGGAGAAATTTTATTTGAAAAGAATTGATTTTGATCCTTGACATACTTGTTCTTAATACTTTAATGGTATACATACTATGTTTCGCATATGGCATGATGTTTTGAATTGTGAGTTTTCAATATTCAGATAAATTGAGGATCTTATTCAAATATAATTTGTAATGCTCTATGCCTAGATAATTTAATTGAAACATGTTTCTACCAACAACAACATTATTTTGTTTTAGTAAATATCTTCTGAAAAAATAAAAAAAATAATCTAAATTTGCAAATTAGGCAGAATGAATTAATTCTGATTTATCTTTCATCTTGCCTAACATTGGCACATAATGTTCTGATACATGTTAAATGTCCTCCAATTTGTACCAAAACTCAATATTAAAAATAAAGATGCTGAATGTGCTCTGATGTGCTTGAAATATGTATTTTTAATCTTAATGACTTGAGATGAGCTACAATGTAAAAGATACATATCTCAAATTATAAATTTTGAAAGCCTCCTTGAAAATTCTTATGAAATTCAGAATATGACCTAGTATAAAAGTTTAAACTCCATATAAAATGCTTATATCTTTGCATTTTTGTAATTTTCATTATATGCATCAAAGATTGCATCATGCTGGAGAATAATTTACAATGATTCTTAGATAAAAACTACAGCTTAAGAAAAATAGAATTAATTTTGATACCTTGATTGTTTGCTCCGATACGCATCTGAAACATATCATTTTTTATCTTATAAGTGTACTTAAATTGGACTAAATGATGTGTTTTTCAACGATCTTGATTGCGAGCAAATGTTTCTAAACATATGATGTTATTTTGATATTAAAAAGATTTATCGTGCTTCATATATACATTGCTAAAAAACTATGACTAAGAAATTAATATTTTGAATATACCCTCCTACATAATTAAATACTTTTATCATTAAAAAGAAAACCTATTCTTAAGAAGAGTTAATGATCCTAAAGCTTAAAATATTTCAACTCACTCCAATAATTCTTATAGGAAAGAAAATGTAATTGATTCAAAAAAAAAAAATTGAGCTTCAAAAGAATTATTTTCTAATTAATATTTCAGTGCATACTCTCAAAAATTAAGAGGAAGCATAACTTGTTCTTGAAAGATTAAAAAGGGTGATTGCTGTAAATTTTGAAAAACTCTAGATCACTCTACATTTTTGATATCATAGAATTTCAGCTTATTATTAAAGTCTGAAATTCAACAAAAGAAAAAGAATGATTAAAAAAAAATGCATCTTTTAAGGAGGAGCTTTAGATATTCAATCTAAATATAGTCTGTATCTTATTCAAAAGTCACTAACATTTAATGCATACCTTGAATGTTTTATGTTTTATTCATTATGATTCTTGTAAATTTCTGAACTTAACTGCTTTACCTTCAAAGCATGAATAGATCTCAAGAGGCTAATTTAAATCAAAGAGAAATGAATTTTCTTAAAAGCTAAATCATTAAAGATTATGCTATGTAAATTTGGCAAAGGACTTTTAGTATGCTTTTGATGTCTAATTGATTTCAATTTGATATCAATTTAAGCATATTTTGGTATTAGACTTTGTGTTTATTGAATATCTTTTGGAAGTTGGATTTTTATTTGCACTTAATTGGTAAATCATTTGTTTTGAAAACTAATTAAAAAGGATTCCATTTGTCTTATTATCGAAAATTTATTTTGGAATCTACTAATGAGTCTTATTGGCATGCACCTTAGTGTTTCAATCCTGAGCCAATTCATTCTAATTGATTTTGATGCTATAATCTTTAAAGAAGTAAAAGAAAGTCTTTAAAAGAGCTCTAAAAGAACTCTCAAAGCTTTGAATTTTATGTATCATATATTGCATAAATTCATGTTTTGGTATCTGTGCCCAAATATTTTTATATCATAAAAGAACTTTGAAGTCATTAAGAATTAATGATTCAACATGATCTTATGTTTTTCGAGTATATAAGTTTTGATCTTTATCTTATAGATTCCATCTACACTTGATTTGAAAACTATCTTTGGAATCTATATTTAGAGATCTCTTCTGGCTCGTATGTCTCATTTTTAAAGCCAAATGTTTCATGCTTGATCTTAATGATATTGATGTGAAGTAAAAGAACTTTAAAAGAATGGTATCAAATTTGATATGATCTTATCATAATTTTGAAACTACCTTAATTGGCTTCGTTCTATACTCATTATCTTGCCCTGGCATTATTGCTTTGAGTCACATGATTCATATTCTTGCAATAATCTGACATGCATTGAATAAAATATTGTCTTGTGCTTAATGTTTCATTATTTTGCAACCTTTTTGATGTTATCAAAAAGGAAGAGAAATATCTGGAGTATATGCTCATAATGCTTTATGCCTTGAATTGAATATAAATCAGTTTAGATTGAAATATGTTGATTATGTTAAAGCTGATTAACTCTAAAGCATTATCATGAAGTGTGTTTCTTAAAGTATCTCCTAGATTATGTATTTGTTTTGACATGTATTTGCACTTTGTGGTAGTTTGTGCTTTTGGCATAGATGAAATACAATGCTTCTCTTGAGCTATGATCTTTGTGATTGTCATTACAATGCTATCCATTTCATTATTATTCATTCTTTTTATGATAACAAAAAGGGGGAGAAAATATAAGAGAGAAACTAGAAGCAAATTTTATAAGAAAAACTGTATAGGAGATAAAATATAATAGGGGAGAAAATATAAAAGGTATATATTGCATACTTAGGGGGAGACATGTATTATATACTTAAGGGGGAGACATGTGACCAAAAAAAAAAAAGAGAAAATCTAAATTCTGGCACATAATAATAGAGATTTTTCTTGCCTCGATACATGACTTGAAACTCTTGCTTTAAGGGGGAGCAAAGCTAAAATTCATTAGGCATTCTACTTGGATAAGATAGGGGGAGCTTTTGGTTCATTGATACATTCTCTAAATTGGACTATTTGAAACTTTTACACCAAAAGCATTTCCTATACATTAAACCTTACTTCTCACATGAATATCAAATTTGTTTATACTCAATATTTTGTAATCATCAAAAAGGGGGAGATTGAGGATCCTAGTGTTATTTTGATGCTTACAAAGCCATTGAGGCCATATGAAAGTGCTAATGCTATTAACTCAATTAATACAGTACATAAGTGAGTAAGGAAGAAAGATTTGATACATCCTTGATACACTTTGCTTGATACATTTAAAAGAACCTTCAAGAGTACATCTAAAACAAATTATATTGGAAGAACTTGAGAAAAGAACTAATTTACAATTTAATATGCCATAGAGTCAAGTTATTTTAATTGAGGCTTAACTCTGTCATTTACATGCTTAATGAGCTTAAACTTTAATGTGCCAAGCATCCTAAGGAGAAAGAAATGATTTGCAACGTTGTTACTTCTTTTATATGTTTAATGTGCAAATCTAACCTAAAGATGCAGAAAAACAGAGTTAGAGTCGACCCCATAAGAGATGGAGTCGACCCTGGCACAATTTGGCACACTTTGGCACATTCTGGCACAAATGGCATAGATCTCGGGTCAATCCCAGAAAAGCTCGGGCCGACCCCAGCTCGGGTCGACCCCAGAAAAAGCTCGAGCCGACCCCAGCTTCAGATATCAGAAAAATAGCCTTCTGAAATTCACTGAGAGGGGCGACCCTAAGAAAGTTGGAGCCGACCCCAGAAAAGTTTGAGCCGACCCCAGAAAAAGTTGTCGACCCCAGATTGAAACGTCAAGAAAGCAAGTCTCTGGATTCCTGAGAGGGCCGACCCCAGAAAAGCTTGAGCCGACCCCAAAAAAGCTTGAGCCGACCCCAGCCTGATGAACAGTAACTTGAGCCGACCCCAGATTTGCTCGGGTCAACCCCAGCACGGCTGACAGCATAACGGCTAGTTCTGCAGAAGTACTTTTTGAGCTCCCAACGGCTATAAACGGTTAGTTTCTCCATTCCAACGGCTAGAAAGTCATCTTTGAAGGTTGGGAGAAGTATTTAAGAGCCACTATTCATCAAAGAAAGGAATCTTGGTGAGTGATCTAAGTGTGCATTCAAGAGAAAAGAAAAATCCAAGAGAGTTTAATTTATTGCTTCAAGTTCAAACCCAAAAGAAATATGTTGAGCAGAATTTAAGTGCCTTCAAGAGCTCAACCAATCCATTGAAGAGTAAAGCAATCTCAACGAAGAAAAGAAAAGCGCCTTCAAAGAGATAACATTTTTTCTTTTCTTCTCGTTAGTGCATATTTGATATATTTGCTCATTTAGAAGCTTTATACCTTTGATTTCTTATTCATTGTAAGGTTTATTGGTGAGCCCGTAAAACCAATGTAGGTTGTTAGTGAGCCCGTAAAACCAACATAGATTGTTGGTGAGCCCGCAAACCAACGTTAGGTTGTTGGTGAGCCTGCAAAACCAACGTAGGTTATTGGTGATCCCGGAAAACCAAACTATAAAGGTTTAATTGTGAGCCCGAAAAAACAATCCTACTGTAATCCGATGGATTATAGTAAAATTTCCAAGGGGACACTTGGGGAGTGGACGTAGGTGCCTTGGGGTGCACCGAACCACTATACATCGTAGTGTTGTGTTATGGCTTCACTTGTGATTATTCTTGCATTATCTTTTATCTTTGCTATAGTTTAATTCATTGAAGTAATTTAAGAAAGCATCCACCGCACTCAACTAAGGAAGTTTTTTAAAGCACTAAAAATTTGGAAAAACCCAATTAACCCCCCCCCCCCCCCCCCCCCCTCCCGGGTTGTCACCTTGGGCAACACCATTGAAGGCCCAAAGGAGATTAGATCCAGAACTCATATGCTCATAGTTAGACTAGAGAGCAACATGATTAAATCAACACATTTATCATTGCAAAAAATTTCAGTTCATGCCTAAGTTAATCATGTCATCCTTGATCAAATATTTTAAAAAAATCATTATATGCACAACATATAATTTAAACATAATATATGCATAGATAATATCAACAGTTTAAATTTCAAATAATGTAGGTAACTATAAGGCGATATAGATTACATATCAAATCATGTGCACGAAAAAACACTAGAGGCAGAGATAATTTACAATGTAAGTTGACCAGATCCAAAATTCCTTCTCGTAAAACTAATCATGCTCTCCACAAAAATTTATCAACTCATTAGGTTGTCTTCCTTAATCTTACTCATCATCTTAAATCTGTAGAATGTAGCACCCTTCTAAGTCTCAATTTTCTATCAATTTCCAGTTTTAAATCCAACCTAGGGATCTTCAATTTTCAGAAGAAAAAAATTTAAAATAGGATTTATAGTGGTTACATTAGATAAGTGGCTCAATCTCTAGATAGTGGCAATGAGTGGCCGACGAGAAAAGAAAAGAAAACATGACCGAATAATAGGGCTAGAAAATAACGATTTTCTTTCTCTCTTAATAAGAGGAAAAAGCCAACTCGGGTGGTTGGTGACACTGGTGGGTCACAACCCGTTATAAGTAGTAGATGATCAGCAAGAGGCTAGAAAATATAGAAAAAATCGAGTAAATAAGAGTTCAGCCAGTATAGGGGGTATCAAATGTCTCGTCAGTAAATCAGGCTCTAGCTTACTTGCTAATGTCTGGCGCTTCGATGTCCTATTGGGAGGTACGATCATGGAGGTGCCAATAGCTTGCAGTAGTGGCATTAGTGGTGGAAAGAGAAAAAAGAATAGAAAACATGGCAGAACAAGGGATACGACGAGGGGGATTTTTTGTTACTTATCTGGTCTAAATCTTAGCAGATGATAGGGCCATATGTTGTGGTGGATAAGGAGAAAAGAGATTCATGAAGGGAGGATCATTTAGCTCGACTCTTGGTGAGGTTTTCACCAAGATTCCAGCAGGACAATAATAGGGCACAACAACACGAGAGAGAAAGAAAGGGAGAAGGGGGTTGGTGAAGCTCGAAAATAACAGATGTATAAGTGCTGCCATGTAGAAGTTACTGCCTAGTTGTCCATCCACTCTGCTACATTTGTTTGATCTGGTCAGGAAAGAATAGGCATTTGGCCCAAAAATAACAGACGTATACATGTGAGATGTTGGCCCCACAAATCTAGGGCTACCACCTTACAGCCAATTTATCATAGGTGCTAAATTTGGAGAAACAAAAGCCTCGGAAATTTGACTGTAAACCATAGGTACTACAGAGCACCTCTAAGCTCATAACCTTCAGTTAACGAAATCTTGAGTTCTCACCAAATCTATCTCCAATTTTCTGGATGAGAAACTAAGACAGTTGGGCCTCTACATTGAGGGTCTTGGAAGAAGAATTATCTAATAAACCATCATCATCTGAGCTGGCATAGATGTACCAATCCAGTAACCGAATTGGGTGATAGAGAGCCCAAGAGTAAAATATAACTCTCCTCTAGGTTGCAAAATTAACCGGGTCACTAATCCAACTGCCAGGTCACCGGGTCACTAATCCAACTGCCAGGTCAATCCATCAAACAAGGTTATAATTAAAAAAATAAAAATAAAAATACTATAATATAAAAAATATATGAATAAATATCAACAAGTGTACTTTACATCTACTCTTCACATGAATCTACAGTCTAAACTAGTCATCAGTTGCAATATAAATAGATAATATTTACAAATCATTTTTAAAAAAAATATTCTAAGAAGCACAATATATAATGTAGAAAAATTCATAACTTTTAAATAATGAAACTCCTAAAATGACCAAAAAAATTAAATGAGTACATTTTTTATTTTCTATGAAAATGAAAAAGCATAGATTATCTTTCTTTTTTGATGGAAAGAATTGGTTATTTAAATTTCACATCAAAGAAACTCTTAATTTTTTGGGGATAAGAACCAATAAATCCATTCAGTAAAACATTTATAGCTAATTGAATCAAGTCAAAATGCTTGAACATGGTGCACTGCATTTGTTTTATGGTTTCTTGCCTTGATGCTACAAATCATTACAAGGTGTATCTTGCAACACAGAGAACCATATTTGCTCATTTTGGTGAGCATTAAAAAACAACCTGATAAAAAGGAGATTATATTCTGTAGCTTTCATAGGCATTTTGCTCCCACCATTCAGCTTCCTTGTTTTACAACGTAAGCAACCAAAGAAAGCAAGCCATCTCCTATTTCATGCCAAGTTATTTTGAGGATTGATTCATCATTTTAATGTCTGACTACTAGGAAAGAATGGAGGTGCTCGTTGTACATCCTGAACATCGGTTAAGGGTGATTTCAAATATGACCTCCTTCAAGGTTTGCAATTTTTGATCTTGTCCCACGTACTTCATTGACCTGCATTCCATGACGAACAGCTTCATCGATAACCAATGCATCCATTCTGCTCATAAAGGGTAGAAGCATATTAGACAGTGTGAAGCCTGAGTGCCGGGGGGCTCATTACAATCAGCTCTATCTATAAAAATGAGTTGACAGCGCAACAATGAATACTAATATAAAACAATGCCCATGTTGATAGCAGATAATAATGACACAAAATAACTCATTGACATATGACTAGACTTGGTCATTCTTCAAGGTTTGCTCATTAAATCTAAATGCAAGTAAGAGTATGCATATGTGGGCATAAGCTTTGCTTATACATAGCAGCAAAAATTGGTAATAATAACATAAACAAGCATCATGCAGGGGAACAAGGAAAGACAATGCTGCTAGCCAAAACAAACTGCGGAAAATACAAGGACAAAACATCCAGAACTAAACTCATGTTAATGTCTTCACTCAGCAAGCAGCATGATACCACTATCAAACTGGACCTGACATGACTCCAACTCACAAAAAGTGCAAATTGCGGAGCCTCGACTTATCTGAGAAAATAGAAATGTCCTTAGAGATGGGGACTGCAGGCCATTGTTGATAACTGTTCATTTCAAAACGATGAAGCGTCCCAACTGCAGGCCCTTAACACCCCACCTATTTATAAATGCCTGAAAACCGTATGAAGAGTTGATGGGATAAAAGACAAGATCCCAGGTCAAGTTGACTATCAAATTTGCTAGAAGTTCAAATGAAAACATAGTCAAACCTACAATTACCTTGCTTCTCACAGAAGGAAAAGAAAAGGAGAAAAAATAGAGCCAATCTCCAAGGTTTATACCTTATCAAAGGACATACGATTAAGACCCTATATATTATTTCTCAATGAAGTAAAAATTGTTGATTATATGATCAAGCTTATCTAGCGAAATATCATTTCTACCCTTTTTTTTTTCAGTTATGTAGAAGTCCTAGAGTTAAACTGGTACAGAAGTGTTTCTTCATGGGATAAACATCTAAATGTTATATAGGAATGTTTTAGTTAAAGAAAAAATTAGGATTTATTTAAGCCTTTGATGGTTCAACTGCTTTGTGTATCATTATAATCTTACACGTAAAGCAATAAAAGTAGGATTTTTATTGGAATATTCAAATATTGTAATCTTATCATTTATTTTAGAGAATTTCACAATATACCTAATTCTGACATTTATCATCCATATTTTATCTAGGTCGTTTCTTCAGTGTGCTCATTGGATCTACACATCACCCATTAATCAACTATACCAAATGATAATATAGCAATTTCTTTTCTAATATGATGGATTCATCCCACACTTACCCTAATCTCATCCATGTATCAGTAAATTAACGAAAGGTTTGATCCAAGAAGAAAAAGATAAAAGAGGCAGGGAGTTGGATAATTTATTTTGCATGAATGAAAGAAAACTGGAAACGTTTTGTGAAACATTATGCCAAGATGGAAAACAAGATTGCCGTCATCTACCTAGTGGCAAGTTACCATCTTCAAGTTATAATGTTTGTGTCATCCATCTTCCTAATCACCCTAAACTTTCTCCTACAAAGATTCATAATTCCAAGATATACACTGAATTCTTTGTTTTCTCTTCTTCTATATCTTAAACATAATTTGCATCCTTTATACTGGGTATTCTAGTCTAGAGATACATGTATAAAACATGATGAACTTTAGATCATGAAGATAACATTGAGTGTACTGTAATGAGCAGTTAGGACATCAATTTCATGGATTCATGACAACCAAAAAACAACAATCAGATTGAACCAAAATGTTAATTATCTTACCATGACCAACCTTTATTTGATTTTATGAATTTACACTCTCGTTAATGAATGAGCAAATTTCTCTAGTACATCCCAACATCATTCATGCACAAATTCTTCAATTTCTAGTACATTTGTAAATTTTATTTTACGCTTTCCTATAGCACAAAAACCTATATACAGCTGAGTTTATCTGGATTATTATTTGCCATTGCATTGATCTTATAAGGTTTCTAGAAGCCTGAAATTTAATTTCAGACCATCTTAAAACCTTATTATCTTTTACTCACCTACTTTTCCACCCAATTCAAAGCAGTTCTTTAAAACCAATGCACAATAACTATTAGGAAATCTTATTTAAATAACTGTACCTTAGAGACCCACCTTTTTGTTCCCTAACCACAAATCCTATTTCTTTCTACCAAAACCAGGATTCGATCATGGATTGGGAACAAGCTACCCAAAGCTTAATTTTGTGCCTCACCAAAAAGAAAAAAAAATCCTAATTCTTTGAGACAGATTTCAGAGATGTAATTTAGGTTAGACGATGTATTGGTCTGCGATCTACATCTGAAAAAAAAATTATTTGCTACATTGATCAAAAATTTTAAGACTTTTTGAGCAGGAATAAACTAAAGTATGATTATATAAACGAGTGCAAGTAGTTTTTTCTAATAAGTAAATAACACAAAGCTAACAAGTAAATAACATCTTGGTGCCCATCTTTCTAATTTTTAACAAATATAGTACATAATTTCAAAAAAAATGCAATTGTATCAGGGAGCCACTCACCTATATCCTTTGGTTGATAATCCATGATTTAGTGAATCATAAAGAACATATTTTAATGCAAGCCAAAGCTGGCGTAAGACTTGGTATTTTCTTTTTAGGAACAAGACTTGATACTTTAGCACTAGCAAATTGTCAAATAATGAGAGTTTCAAAATGATGGTGTGGCCATTAGTTTTCTTTTTCCCGGGATAATAATGGGATTAGGCTAAGATCAAACAGAGTGTATTCTGTTAAGAATTCCTAAAGTATTTTCTTGGAGAGAGGTGCAAAATTACAGTACAAAGATGCATGCCAAAGAGGCTAATCATGGTTGCGACACCCCCCCCCCCCCGGCCTAGTGTGGCTAGAGGCCAAATATGCCAATACCACTAAATAAAATAGAATCTTTATGTTTGCGGAGCCGACAGCCTCCCTAGCTCCTCCTCTGACTGCTACCATACTTTGATCCTCAAAATCCCAGGAATATCTTTCTAAGTTTTCCCAAACCCATATATCTATCCATATCTTTCTTCTTGCAGCAGAACAGCAAACCACCAATATCATATAAACTCTAATTAAGCCCTTCCCTAGTTGGCCTACCATCAACTTTATGCATTCAGTACTTATTAGGATCTAACATTGGTCTCGAATTAGAGCAACTTGCCTGCTTTGTTCTCCTCACTTCAGTTCGTTCTCTTTCCTTAGTACCATTACAGGTTGCAATGTTCCTCCCAACAAATTGTTTGAGAGTTTCTGTCATGATTGCGATGACCAAAATACTCCTCCACTTAAGGTGTGTTTGGTTGCAAGGAAACTTGTGGAAAAATAAAGGAAAAAAGTTTTCCATGGAAAAGTTAAATTTCTGAGTGCTTTGCTTCATTAGAAATGGAAACATGATTTTTCTTTCCTACTGTTTGAAATACAAGAAATGGAAGCAGGAAATATTTTCCTTTCCTTTTCTACAGTTTGAAATGGAAGCAAGTTAGGATCCTGTTTTCTCCTCAGAAAGTGGTGACAATACCAATTGATGAACACAGAAAATAAATGAAGGTTGAATCTCACGGTGGCCTCAACATTCTATTGGGTACATGCTATCCAACATAAAACCTGCCAACATGATCACTTGGTACCCTAGCAGTGGTGATGGTGATGATGGTGTGCTGTTGGTCAATCTGGCTGTAGGGCAGAGATGGTGGTGATTACATGGTTAGTGGAGGCCAGCATGATGATGCACAAGGTCAACTAGAAATGGGATGTCAGGAGGGCGTATTCTTTCTTGACTTGAGAGAAATAGGGTTAATACTTGCAACAGATCAGACAAAAACAGCTTAACCTGATTAGATTTGTTGATCATGGGACCAGATCTGGTAGATGTAGGAATATCATGAAGAGAACAGGCTGGATTTAGTTGCTGGCAATAGGTTTGGTAGAGATGAGGTTGGATTTCAGCAGTCAATGTCAGGTACCCTTTCAATTCAAGAGGGGGTGGGGGTGACAGCAAACAAGATAAAAGGACAACAGTTTCCATAGAATGAGGAAAGTAAGGTTGATAGAAGAACTCAGGAAATATACTTTCTGGAAAAAGTTCAGAACAAAAAAAAAGTTTAGTTTTCTAGGAAATCTGGAAAAGTATTTTCAAGAATTTCTGGAAAATCTGGAGATTCATAAACCAAAGATCTTCAACAATCTGCTGCATAATTTTGGTTTCCTCAAATGATATAGACTGAAGAAGGATAGGAAGCTTGTCATTTTTTGCAAAGCGAAAATGGACGGGTATAGAAAGATTTTTGTGGGCCGCCATCATTGGGGGTGTAAGAGACTAAGCATGATGGAGCCAGTGTCTAATCAATCTCCGCTTGACATTATTTTCAAGATTGAAGTTTGAGATCAAGCTCAGCTGATTTGTTACCTGATTAAACCTAACTGGACCTTAATTTCAAACTAAGCTATACACACGTCTATTTTGATTAACTTGATAAAATTAAATTGAGTTGAAATGAGAATTCGAGCTTGCAGCAAACTTCAATCAAGCTCGACTTAACCTTGAATTAAAGCTTGATTAAACCATTGGATTAAATCCAATGAGTAGTTATATACTAGCTTATGCATAATATTTAAATTAAAAATCTATAATATATCTAACCTACTTCTACACTTATAAACCGAAGCCTAATCATGCCAGGCTCATTTCCAACTCAATTCATAATAAATTTCAAGCCTATAATCTGGGTTCAAGGTAGATTCACGAATTAACCTGATTAAAGTTTATGTCAAGCTGTGCTTGAGCAGAGCTAGAGCTTCTCAGATCAACTGACAGCCCTAGCCATCATATCTTGGAAAGACATGAAGACTGCCATGAGCTCATATTAGCAAACTACAAGACACCAATAGCGTCTAGGCATCTAAAACCTCTAAGTTAATTGTATTTCTAGTGATCTATAAAAATTTGAAGACTTCTAAAGACCAAACATGGAACAGGCTTTAAAGTCGGATTTTTTTGGACCGAATTTGGTTTTTGATTCCCCTCAAAAAAGAAACTATTGTGGTTTTATGACTAATAGAATAGGGGAGAAAGAGAGACGGAGAGGGACAGGTAGAGAAGAGATAGATAACAAAAAAGATGGGCATTATTAAGTAGGAAAGAGACAATAGGAGCAATAATGTTGGAGGTTTGGTAGAACCAATGTTTTAAGCGAGGTGAAGTAACATGATTTAGAGTTCGAATGATAGAAAAAGACGGACTAATTTGAATGACCGAGATAATCCAAATTAATTTTGAAGGATTTGATGATAAGTTCCATTAGGTTTAAATTTCAAATGGGATCTGAACTTAGATTAAGGGTCAAGATTGTCTCCGACAGAAATTTATTGGTACTTTTGTATATAGTATAAGGATAAGTCTTTTCAAGAAATTATTGGAATTTTGATCAAAAGAGAAGAGAGGATCAAGCTTTGACTACTTATCCTTCTCATTCTCTTATTCTTCCTCTTCTTTCCTTTTACTATTTCTTTCTTCTTCTATTTTCTTTTCCCTTCTTACTCTGCAAATTTTTTTTTTTTTTTTGCTTTGATTACTAATGCATGCAATCACTATTGTCAGCAAGATTCGCCATTACGGTACCAGACAACGTATCGATATCATCTAATTATAGTGTCAGTACATGGTACGATACAAGATTGCAAAGCATACCAAGTATCGGCACAGTACTAGACAACGTACCGGTTTAGTACTGGTATGGTATGCCCTTTTTGGTATAGTACGGCAAACCTTGATTGTCGGCTCAATTCACATCATCGTTTGTTATTGCAATGAGTGTTCAACACTCATATATACCTGAAATTAAAGGTCATATCAGATATAAGATAAATCTACCCATTCTTTCCATAATAGTACATAACAGCTTGTGGAAAACCTGATTTTCAAAATCAAAGACTAGAAGTCCATGAAATTTATTCCTCAACCTAAATCCTACTTATGATTATCATATCCTAATGATAGAAATTCTAGGAAGGTCATTCTTCTTTTTTTCATTTCCAAACCCCATATGCAAGTCCTCTTTCTTGCCCCAGAACAACAAATCATTAATACTGCTTAAACTCTAGAAAATCTTCAACTACTAGACTATTGTTACTTATGCGCAGCCATTACCCCATCCTACACCGATCCATGTTATCTTAAGACCATGCTTTGAATAGAAACATTAATGGAGGAAAAATGTCAACGGAACCATTAGGAACTGTCGTTTTGGGGCGTACCGAGCAGTACTGGTAACAATAAGGGACAGTTCCGACCTTCAAATAGAGACATTGGCGAAGGAGGGAGAAAGGGAGAAGGAAGAGAGGAAAAGAGAGGGGGGAGGGAGAGGGAGAGGGAGGAGGGAGCGGAGAGGGAGAGGCAGATGGTCAGCGAAGGGCCAAAAAGGGGCAGAGGAGGGGCTCCGCCCTCCGGTTCCCCTGTTTCATTTGAAACAAAGCATCCAAAGGGGAGCTTCTTTTAATTTTGAAGAATTTAAATAAAGTTAGCAACCACCTTACCGACTTCACTTATTTTTTAAAAATAAGAAAAAGCCCCCTTCTTTGGAACCCTTGTTTCGAGCAAAACAGGAAAACCAGAGAGCAGAGTCTCTCCAGCCCTCCATGCCCCTCCCTGACCCTCCGCCAGCCTCCACCGGCCACCCACCATCCTCTATCTCTCTCCCTTCCTTCTTCCCTGCCCATCTCTCTTTTTTTTCCTCTCTCCCATTCTCCCTCTCCCCCGCCCTCTTTGCCGTGTCTGGCCATGCTCCGCCGACCCTTTTCCTCTCTGGCCCTTCCTCTCCCTTTCCATTCCTTCCTCTCCCTTGAGGATGATAGTGTTATTTCGATGATTGACACAACCATTGAGGAAATATCAAATTAATGATACAATTTAACGTGATACATCACTAATGAATACGACGCCCTCAATACATTAAGAGAATGAGATCAAGATGTCTTCCAATGATTAACAACGAGATAAAATTTGTAATAGAAAAGGGATAGAGAATTCTTAATTCTAATTCAGCAAGGTTTCAAGTGAAATATACTCTTAAGGGCAAAATAGTGATTTTCATTGTTAAGATTATGTAGCTCTACCGTGGCATACACTCAAAATTGTTTGAAATATATTTCATTGATTATATGGATTAATCTAACCTTAAGATGCAGCAAAGTATGGATTGAGTCGACCCCAACATAAGTTGAGTCGACCCTGGCACACCATTGAACCATCTGGCACACCCCTGCAAAAATGGCACAGATGAACAGTAAGTGGAGTCAACCCCATGTATGCTTGAGTCGACCCCAGGAGTGGAGCCGACCCCAAAGAACCTTGAGTCAACCCCAGCTCAAGCCTCAAGAAAATAACTCTCTGAAATTTACTGAGAGGGCCGACCCCAAGCTTCCTTGAGCCGACCCCAGCTGGAGCCGACCCCAATGAAGCCGACCCCATCTGAACATGAGCCGACCCCAAGGATATATGCTCAAAAACCATGTCTCTAGAATCCCTGAGAGGGTCGACCCCAATGAAGTTTGAGTCGACCACACTGTAGTATGGGTCGACCCCAAGAAAGCTTGAGTCGACCCGTGAGAACAGCCGGAAATACAAGATTCTGTGATTCCTGAGAAGGCCGACCCCACTGTAGCAGGGGTCGACCCCAGTGGAAGTTGGGTCGACCCCACTGGAAGTTGGGTCGACCCCAAGTCTGATGAACAACAAGTTGAGTCGACCCCAGAAAAGTTTGGATCGACCCCAGCACGGGCAGAGGCATAACGGCTAGTTCCGCAGAAGTACTTTTTGACCACCCAACGGATAGTTTTTCAAATCTGACCAATGGGAGTGACCAAATGATATGATCCAGCTCAAGGACTTTGACAAGGACAAAGAAGATGCTCAAGATGATGTGGAGATTCCAATTGGGCCAATCACAAGAGCTCGGGCCAAGAAACTTCAAGAAGCTGTCCAAACTTTATTAACTCAAGCCCAAGGAGAAGGTTCTAGTCCACATGAAGATTTGGACTTGAAGATGGTTAATATGTGGCAAGTCCATTTCGACAATATCAAGCCCAATTAATTATTTAAATATGGAAAAGAAGAGTCTAATCCTTTCAAATTCGGACTCCTCTTTATGGTGCATTTATCATCGGCTTTTGGAAGGCTGAAGAACATTTTTGAGGCTTGCAAATGAAGGATGAACCTAGTCAAAATGGTTGGGAGTTTTGCTGCAACTTCCCAAGGTTAATTAATTGCTGCCAAGACTTTAAGTAGTATTAATTCCTTTCATCTTTACCAACTTTCATTTAATGTTTTTCTAGTTGGTTCAATGCACCCAAGGCTTGTTTTGCCTATAAATACTTGATGTTTTCACTTGTAATCAAGCAATTCCGAAATATAATCTTTTTGTGAGAATTTTCTCTCTATTGTTCTTATGTAGAACTTACGGTAGTTTCAAGTACAACCACTTGAACCTCCAACCCTTGATAATATTGGTTTCTGACTCTCTATAGTCACGGGGTCAATATTCTTAATCCTTTGATAATATAGGTTTCTTGCTCTTTATAGCAACGGGGTCTATATTCCTTTCCTTTTAACCTTTTTGGACGATCTGGAAATTGATTTTCCAAACTATTGTTGTTGGGTCTCACGGCAGGTTCGTTGAGGTTTGCACCATTTGATATCAGAGCCTAGGTTTCCAATCAGGTTACCTATCCTTTATTTGCTTTTATATTCTATCATTTATATTTTTCCATCCTTTTGCATCGTTTGATACCATTTCATCCATAACCATTTCATTTCTATTCTCTACCATTTCTTTTTGTGCTTCATCTCTGTTGATATTGCTATTGGTTCTATTATCGAAAAGAAAACATAAAAAGAGGAGACTGAAGTTGTAAAAAAAAAAGAAAAAGAAAAAAAAAGAAGAAAAAAAGAGAAAAAAAAAGAAAAAAAAGGAGATCAAAAAGAGTTAGAAGGTCAAATGTTTTGAAAGAAAAGAAGGAGAAGTTTGCCTTTTATTATCATCTATTTCTCATATTTCATCTCTATATATCCATCATTCAATTTTTCATATCCATTTGCTTTCTTTTCATATTCTTTGCTTTTCTTTTCATATCCATTTCTTCTCATCATTTATGTTTCTAAACTCTTCACACTTGTTGTTTCCATATTGACTCCACTCAAAAATCTGTACTTTTAAGTGTGTTGGTTTTTCATTTGCTTTGTTTTGAAATTTACCTTAGTTTTCTCAAGAACTTTTAAGAGAAAATTGAGTGGTAAAAGGCAAGAGTGTGTGAGATCATATCAGAGGGAAAAAGCCAAATCATTGTGTGCAAATACGAGTGATTGAGTGAAATATATTTGAGTGAAACACGTGAGGGAGTGGTAAGGTTCTTTTCATTTTTACAACATGTCTCAAGGCGGAAGTGAGGAAGCACCAATAGATACCAAACTGAACATTCAAGCTCTGCAACAACAATTCCAGTGGATGAATGCCCAACTTGAAGAAATCTGAGAATGTTTAGATCATAATGACCAACAAGTGAATCAAATACAGCAAGGCACTATGCCACGAGGGAGAAGGCAAAACAGATGTCCCTCCATTCCTCCAGCTGATCATGTTGATACTTATAAAGGTGAAAATGAAGAATTTGATCTTCCAATTCTATGAATCTTTCTAGAACATTTTTCTCTTGAATATCATTCAAAAAAGTTTTCCATACGAAGACAAAGAGATCATAGACCAAGACGACATCGCCAGCACATGCATCAAAATAGAGATGTTGTCGATCGCAACACAGGTTCGATTAAACTTTCTCTCCCACCTTTTCAAGGTAAAAATGATCCTGATGCTTACATTGAATGGAAAAGAAAAGTGGAACTTGTTATCGATTGTCATAACTATTCGGAGGAAAAGAAAGTTAAGCTTGCAGCTGTTTTTTTTACTGACTATGCAATTGTTTGGTGGGACCAATTGGTTCTAAGTCGAAAAAGAAACCGAGAGATTCCAATTGACAATTGGGATGACATGAAAGCTACCATGAGGAGAAGGTTTGTTCCTTCACACTATTATAGAGACTTACATTTGAAGTTGCAAAGTCTTAAATAAGGAACAAAATCTATTGAAGAATACCATAAGGAGATAGAAATAACCATGATTCGTGCCAATGTTGAAGAAGAAAAGAGAGACAACAATGGCTAGATTCATTTGTGGTCTTAACTGTGAGATTGCGAATGTTGTGGAGAACTACAACATTATATGGAAATTGAAGATGTGGTCCACATGGCTATGAAAGTTGAGAGGCAACTTAAAAGAGGAGGAAGATCATCATCCAAGCATGAAGCTACTGGTTCATCTAATTGGAAGTCCAAATGGAGTCCTACTCCAAAACAAGAAGAAAAGCCTACTTCTAGGCCTAAAGAAGAGAAAACTATGACCAAACAATCTGAAAAAAGTACTTCCAACCAAACTCAAAAAAATCGTGATATTAAATGCTTCCGATGTCAAGGCTTTGGTCATATTTCTTCTCAATGCCCAAACAAGAGAACCATGATCTTGCTAGATAATGGGGATATTGTTTCTGAAGAAGAAAATGATAAAGAGTCTATGCCACAACTTGAAGATGCTAGTGATACAGAACAGGCTGTTGTTGGTCAAGCCTTAGTTGTTCTTAGAGCCTTCTATGTTCAAGCTCAAACAGACAATGATGAACAACAACGTGAGAATATCTTTTACACTCGCTGCCATGTCAAAGAAAGAGTTTGTGGTTTGATAATTGATGGTGGAAGTTGTGTGAATGTGGCAAGCAAGCTGATGGTGGACAAGCTAGGGTTGAAGACTCAAAAGCACCCTCTTCCATATTGACTTCAATGGCTTAATGATAGTGGAGAATTAAAAGTCACAAAACAGGTACTTCTATCTTTTTCCATTGGAAGATATTCTGATGAAGTTCTTTGTGATGTGGTTCCAATGCAAACAAGTCGCATATTGCTTGGAAGACCTTGGCAATTTGATAGGCGTACCCTCCATGATGATTACAAAAATAAGTACAGCTTTACCAAGAATGGCAGAAACATCACTTTGGCTCCTTTACCCCCTCATCAAGTTCTTAAAGAGCAAAATCAAATCAAGAAATCTGTAGCAACCAGTGCTAAACAAAGTAAGGATGAAAATGAGAGTTCAAAAGAAATTGTGAGTAAAGAATCTGATAAGAAAAGTGAGAAAAAGAAAGATGGAACTTGAAGGATGTGCATTGACTGCCGTACTATCAACAAAATAACGGTAAAGTATCGTTATCCTATTCCCCGTCTTGATGACATACTTGATGAACTCCATGGTTTCACTATCTTTTCTAAAATTGATTTGAAATCTGGATGTCATCAAATTCGAATGAAAGAGGGAGATGAGTGGAAAACTGCTTTTAAAACAAAACATGGACTTTATGAGTGGTTAGTTATACCCTTTGGATTAACTAATGCACCCAGCACTTTTATGCGCTTAATGAATCATGTCTTGCGTAAGTTTATTGGAAAATTTGTGGTTGTCTACTTTGATGACATATTGATTTACAGCAAGAACTTGCATGAACACTTAGGGCATTTAAAGAATGTTTTACTTGAGCTAAGAAAAGAGCAATTGTGCGCTAACCTTAAGAAGTGTACATTTTGTTTGGACAAAGTTATGTTTCTTGGCTTTGTTGTAAATGCTAGAGGTGTAGAAGTTGATGAAGAAAAGGTAAAGGCGATCAAAGACTGGCCTACACCAACTACCATCACCGAAGTTAGGAGCTTCCATGGCTTGGCGGGATTCTACCGAAGGTTTGTTCCAAACTTTAGCACTATAGCTGCTCCATTAACAGAAATCGTCAAGAAAAGTGTTGAATTCAAATGGGGTGAAGCACAAGAGAAAGCATTCAACACCTTGAAAGAAAAGCTAAGTTCTGCCCCTTTATTACGTTTACCAGATTTCTCTAAAACTTTTGAAATCGAATGTGATGCCTCTGGTATTAGTATAGGTGCTGTCCTAATACAAGACAAGAGACCCTTGGCTTACTTTAGTGAGAAGTTGAGCGGAGCTGCCTTGAACTATTCCACCTATGACAAAGAACTCTACGCATTGGTGAGAGCATTAGAGACGTGGCAACACTACCTATGGTCAAAGGAGTTTGTTATTCACACCGATCATGAATCTTTGAAGCATTTGAAGAGCCAAGGTAAGCTTAATCGAAGGCATGCTCGTTGGGTTGAGTTTATTGAGATGTTCCCATATATTGTCCAATACAAGCAAGGTAAAAATAATATTGTTGCTGATACTTTATCAAGAAGGTATATTCTTCTATCTACTCTTTCAGCAAATTTTTTGGGGTTTGAACATATCAAAAAGTTGTACCCACAAGATTCTGAGTTTTCAACAGTTTTTGAAGCTTGTGAAACAAAACCTTTTGAAAAATTTTACAAGCAAGATGGGTACTTATTTCGGAAAAATAAGCTTTGCGTTCCAAAGTGTTCTTTAGATGAGCTTCTTGTCAGGGAGTCTCATGAGGGAGGATTAATGGGACATTTTGGTATTTTTAAAACTCTGAAAATTTTGAAAGAACATTTCTTTTGGCCTCACATGAAAAGAGATGTTGACAGAATTTACAACAGATATGTCACTTGCAAAAAGGCCAAATCAAGAGTGAAACCTCATGGATTATATAAAGCTTTACCTATTCCTAGTCACCCTTGGACTGATGTTTCTATGGATTTTGTTTTAGGTTTACCTAGAACTAGAAGGGGAAAAGATTCAATTTTTGTTGTTGTAGACCGATTTTCTAAAATGGCACATTTTACCCCTTGTCATAAAACTAATGATGCCGTTCATATTGCTGAATTGTTTTTTAGGGAAGTTGTTCGTCTTCATGGTCTTCCTAAGACAATTGTTAGTGATAGGGATGTTAAGTTCCTTAGTCATTTCTGGCGAGTTTTGTGGGGTAAGTTGGAAACAACTTTATTATTTTCTAGTACTTGTCACCCTCAAACAGATGGTCAAACAGAGGTTGTGAATCGGCCTTTAGGTACTTTGTTGCGTGCTATAATTAAAAAGAATTTGAAGACTTGGGAAGATTGCATTCCTTTTATTGAATTTGCTTATAATAGAACTGTGCATTCTTCTACTTCTTATTCACCATTTGAAGTTGTTTATGGTTATAACCCATTAACTCCATTGGATTTACTTCCTTTACCTGTTAACAAAATTACCAGTTTAGATGGGAAGAAGAAAGCTGAAAAGGTGAAGAAAATCCATGAAGAAGCACACCAACATATCCTTAAACGAAATGAGCAAGCTGCTGCCCATGCCAATAAAGGAAGAAAGGAAGTCATTTTTCAATCAGGAGACTTGGTTTGGGTACATTTTCACAAAGAGAGATTCCCTAGCCAACGAAAATCAAAGCTCAATCCACGTGGGAATGGTCCTTATGAAGTACTGGAAAAGATCAATGACAATGCTTACAAGATTGATCTTAAAGGTGAGTTTGATATTAGTTCTACCTTTAATATTTCTGATCTTTCTCCCTTTTATGCAGATCTTGATTCGAGGACGAATCCTTTTCAAGAAGAGAGGAATGATATGATCCAGCTCAAGGACTTTGACAAGGACAAAAAAGATGCTCAAGATGATGTGGAGATTCCAATTAGGCCAATTACAAGAGCTCGGGCCAAGAAACTTCAAGAAGCTGTCCAAACTTTATTAACTCAAGCCCAAGGAGAAGGTTCTAGTCCACATGAAGATTTGGACTTGAAGATGGTTAATATGTGGCAAGTCCATTTCGACAATATCCAGCCCAATTAATTATTTAAACATGGAAAAGAAGAGTCTAATCCTTTCAAATTCGGACTCCACTTTATGGTGCATTTATCATAGGTTTTTGGAAGGCTGAAGGACATTTTTGAGACTTGCAAATGAAGGATGAACCTAGTCAAAATAGTTGGGAGTTTTGCTGCAACTTTCCAAGGTTAATTAATTGCTGCCAAGACTTTAAGTAGTATTAATTCCTTTCATCTTTACCAACTTTCATTTAATATTTTTCTAGTTGGTTCAATGCACCCAAGGCTTGTTTTGCCTATAAATACTTGGTGTTTTCACTTGTAATCAAGCAATTCCGAAATATAATCTTTTTGTGAGAATTTTCTCTCTATTGTTCTTGTGTAGAACTTACGGTAGTTTCAAGTACAACCACTTGAACCTCCAACCCTTGATAATATTGGTTTCTGACTCTCTATAGTCACGGGGTTAATATTCATAATCCTTTGATAACATAGGTTTCTTGCTCTTTATAGCAACGGGGTCTATATTCCTTTCCTTTTATCCTTTTTGGACTATCTGGGAATTGATTTTCCAAACTATTGTTGTTGGGTCTCATGGCAGGTTCGTTGAGGTTTGCACCATCAAAAAATGTGGGAAAGTATTTAAAGTGATACTATTCATCAGAGAAAAGCATCTTTTGCAAACAAATCAAAGTTCATTCAAGAAAAAGCAAGCCCTAGCCTTCTTCAATCAAGTGCTTCATTCAAAGAGCCAAAAAGAAGTGGTTGAGCAAATTCTAATAGGCATTAAGAGCTCCACCAACTCTTGAAGAGTGAAACAATCTTGACAAAGAAGAGAAGAGCCTTATCAAAGCGATAACTATATTCTAAACTCTTCTTTGTAGCTCATAATTGTTATATTTGCTCATATATGAGTTTCAACTCCCTTCTTTTTAATCAATTTGTAAGGTTTGTTGGTGAGCCCGTAAAACCAACGGTGTAGATTAGTTGGTGAGCCCGTAAAACTAAGGGTGAAGGTTTGTTGGTGAGCCTGTAAAACCAACATAGATTTTTGGTGATCCCGAAAAATCAAAGTGTAAAGGTTTTTGGATTGTGAGCCCGAAAAACAATCCAACTATAATCCGCAGGATTATAGTGAATTTCCAAAGGGTCGCTTAGGGAGTGGACGTAGATGCTTAGGAGAGCACCGAACCACTATACTTCTTGTGTGTTTGCATTGTGTATTGTTCTAACTTCACTACAGCACTCAATCAATATTAACTAAATCACTCACTCATCAATTAACTCAATTAAGAAATTAAAAATTTAGAAAAACCAATTCACCCCCCTCTTGACTTGTCACCTTAGGCAATAAGTGGTATCAGAGCAAGGTGCTCTCATAGTATTTGTTGATCTCACAATCAAGAGTCAAAGATTATGACAACCCAAGTAGGATGTTCTATGAACGAGGGGCAATCCACAGATAGACCTCCTCTGTTTAATGGCACTAATTACACATATTGGAAAGCTAGAATGAGGATATTCATTCAAGCTCTAGACTATGACTTGTGGAATATCATAACTAGAGGACCACACACACTCACAATTAGTATAGAGGGCACAATTATTCCTAAACCAGAAATGGATTGGAATGAGAGTGATAGAAGACTAGCACAATTAAATGCTAAAGCAATAATGTACTTTACTGCTCACTAGATGTAAGTGAATTTAATAGAATATCTACATGCATCTCCGCGAAAGAAATTTGGGATAAACTAGAGGTCACACATGAAGGAACTAATCAAGTCAAAGAGTCAAAAATAAATATATTAGTACATAAGTATGAATTGTTTAAAATTGAATCCACTCAGTCCATAACTAAAATGTTCACTCGATTCACGGAAATCATAAATGGATTAAAGAGTTTAGAAAAGTCTTATACTAACTCTGAACTAGTGCGAAAAATTCTCAGGTCTCTACCAAGAGTTTGAGAGGCCAAGATAACTGCAATTCAAGAAGCAAAGGACCTCAATACACTACAATTGGAAGAACTTCTAGGATCACTCATGACCCATGAGTTGACCATGAAGCAAAATTCAGAAGATGAGGTCAAGAAAAAAAATATCATTGCCTTGAAGTCTACAACTCCAAAACAGAAAATTGAATCAGAAGAATCTGGTGATGAGGAGGAATATGATGAAGGAATGGCTATGCTCGCAAGAAAATTCAGAAAATTTATGAGAGGAAAGAAGAAATTTCATAAAAGGAAGCCCTTCCTCAAAGGTAGCTCGAGCAAGAAAAAAAGGAAAGGACAGAGAAAAAGAAAGGGAACGCCAATTTGCTATGAGTGTAACAAACCCGGACATTTCAAGATAGATTGTCCGGAATTGAAATAGATGGCAAAAAAACTTAAAAAGAAGAATCTCATGGCTGAATGGAGTGAAAGTGAGGAGTCAAGTTCGGAAGAGGAAGATCAACAAGAGATGGCCCAAATCTACTACATGGCCAATGACGATGAGGTAGATTGTGAACTTGAATGTGATTTTATAGTAGAAGAGTTACACGATGCATTTTTAGAACTCATGGAAGAACACAAGAAGCTAATCAATAAAAATAAAGTTCTAAAAGATGAAAATCAATCTCTTATCAAAGAAAAGCTGAAACTATCTACTAACTATAAAACATTAAGTAGGAGGTTCATTAATGACTATAAAACATTAAGTAGGAGGTTCACTAATGAAACCAAAAGTCTAATTGCTGAAAATGTCAAACTAAAAAAAGATGCAGAAAAATACAAATCCTTAGTGATGCCGGACCAAATTTAAAATGGAAGCAGGAGAAGAGGGGAAGAGGAGGAAGAAGAAGAGAAGAAGGAGAAGGGAGGAGAAGAGAAGAAGAGGAAAACGTGGGGGAAAGAAATCTTTAATTCTTCATTAAACCCTCATCATGAAAAAAAAGGTCCCTATATATAGGGCCAAAATACAAAATTTGCATAAATCCCCTTACACAGAAATAAATCCTAATAAACCCACAAATAACACAAATAACCCACAAATAAGCCCTAAAATGCAAACAAGCCCAGAAATAAAAATAGACAAATAAATATGCAAATAAAATGGGTCTGACTCAATCCGGGGGCTCAGGATCATCTGGATGAAGGGCTCTGATGTCCCCATCAACTCCTCCCGGGTGAGAAAAACTCGACCCCGTCGAGTACAGGTCTGGCCGGCTGTCGTACTTCTCCAGAAGATCGGGGTCAAGGCGCTGCAACTGTGCTCTGGAAATCCACGTCACATCAGACTTTGGTCGACCTTTCCACCGAACAAGGTAACGTTGGTAACCACCATTTCTGGTTGAAATAACCTGCTCATCCAATATATGTTCTATTTGTTCTCTGCGTGCATGAGATTTGGGAGGTGGTGGCTCAACAGCAGGTAAGAGGTCAGGGTGTCCAACATGGGTAGGTATATCATTAAAGGGGTCAGAAGGCATGAATATTAGCTTTTTGTATGGGACTAAATCTTCAATATTAAATGTCGCACTAATCCCATAGTCATCAGGAAGATCCACAACATATGCATTCGAACTGATTTTCTTTAAGATTTTGAACGGTTCTGCACTACAAGTTTGCAATTTCTTAAACGTATTTGAAGAAAATCGTTCAAGCCTAATTCTTATCATGAAGTAATCTTTTTCACTTAACTCTTTATAACGTCTGTGTAAATCAGCAAGGGATTTATATTTTAAGTTATTAAAGTGACTAAAATTGCTGATTTCTTGATGCAATGAATGTGGATGTGATGCAATTGATTGTGCAGACTCAAAGACTCTATACTGATGAGACATGAAAAATAGGTCTATGGGTTGCCTAGGTTTGTAATCATGCATCACTTCAAACGGATTTATGCCTATGGACTTATGAACCGAACTATTATATGCAAACTCAACTGTCGGTAATATTAAATCCCAGGTCCTAGCATATGTCTTTGGGTTGAGCCTATGATTGGAAGGTTGGGCAGAAATACTCCGAAAATTAGATCAATTGCGTGTTGGACATCACACATCGGAGAAAGTGCATCCGGAAGATCATCAGGGACTACATCATTAAACTCCTCTAGAAGGAAAACTACTATAGGGGAATATTCAAGATTGGACTCCACATGGGTATCTTTAGCTACAAGTGCCAATTCAGGTGACTGGCTCTCAATATCTGTCACTACCTCTTCCACAGTAGTGATGTGAAATGACTTGGTTGTACTTAGATCAATAGTCTCCCTTTGGAAATTATTTTGGACAAAATCTAATTCTATAGGTGCGTCTTCAAAGTCTTCTTCATAGTCTTCTATATTTGGTTCATAGACTTCTTCAACATATTCGACCTCTTGGCTCCTAACTTCTGGTTCAGTAATCAGGTAGGTCCTAATAGGACATTGGGATGCTATGTGGTCGAATTGTTGACATATTGAGCATTGGGTTTGGTGCCCAAGAGAATGGGGAAGGATTACAGGTGGTGCAACCAAACCGATTTTAGGTTGGGCTGCAACAGGGGTTGGCGGTGTAGGGGTCCTAGAATTTTGCCTGAGCTCACGGATCTCTTGTGTGAATTCCTTGTATCCAGCCCGCATGGCAACGATCTGTTCCTTGATAGACCTCAAAATGTCGGAATTCATGGTAGTTACAGGGGTTCTAGGTTGACTGAAATAGTACTCCATATTACTACAGGTTGACATGCAATGATGACACTAGGTGATGATGTGAAATGCAGTGTCACTAATGAAACCCTAATAACTATGATGTAGGACCAAATTTGATGCAGGACAACCTACTAATGCAATCTATTATGATTTCAGAAATCAGCAAGTCTTCACAATAATAACTTAAAATTTAAATGTTGCTGATTTTTACTTCGGTTATTTAGAATTAAGAATTAAGATTATTCAATTTAAGAAGTTAGATTGCAATCAAGTAGTACAGTTGTTCTGATCCTAAAGTAATCTGATCGAATAATATTGAGAAACGTTCTGTTACTAAGGTGTGCTAATTTAATATCAAGATTTAATGGGTAATAGGGCGGGTTGGGAAGTGAAAGTTCAATGTTCTGAATTGTGACAGCAATATAAGTTTTCAAAATATGGCTATCATGCAAGAGAACTAGAACATAATTAAATGAACAAGCCCAAGAAAAGTGGAAACCTATCACCTGTCGTGAAGTAGTCGACCAAAATCGTTTGCTCGTGGCTTCCCAAGCAGTGGAGACGATGACAGTGCCGACACTCAGTGGGGGCTGATTGTTGAATCCGAGCTGTTCAGTTGAAATGGACACTAAGAGGATGCTGCTGTGGGCCTGTAATAGTTGTACAGGGTGAGCCTGAAAGGTCTGCGGGCCTGTGGCTGCAGTTGGGCCCGTGTAATGAAGAAAGGAGGGTGGGGTGGGGTGGTATGGCCCTGCTGAGGGGAGGGTGATGGAGCCTGTGTAAGAAAGGGCCTGTTGGGCCCTCAAATTGAATGAGGGAGTGGGGATGGGTTGGAGCACGGCAGCGGAAGGGAGAAGATGTAGTTGGTGGAGCGCGGCGGAAGGAAGAGGGCACGGGCGCAACGGCGGAGGCGGTGAAGGTGCGGCAGAGGCGGTGGTGGCGCGGCGTGCGAGCTTCGGCGGCGGCAGGAGGTGGCTTGGACTCGGGCGGCGCGGCTCGGTGGGGAGGGAGAAGACGGGGCTCGGGCGATGGCGGATCTCAGCGGCGGCAGGAAGCGGCTCGGATGGAGGCGGGGCGAGGAAGTGACCGAAGGGAGGCAGGGCGAGGGAACCGATGGCGGATGAAGCGGTTGGGAGTCTTGGGCGGCGGCCGACGGAGGAAGAGGACGGCGCTGCGATGGAGGCGGTCGCAGCACGGGGCGGCGCTGCGTGTCGGCGGCAGTGGCAGATGGCGGCGCTGCGACGAGGCGGCGACGGCGGCATCGATGGCGGCGGCGGCGGAAACCCCTTAGGGTTTCCTCTTCATCAGGACAGAGGTAAGTTTTTTTTTTTTTTTTAACACGTGCAACTCACGTGATTCTACGGTTTTTTTTTTTTTTTTTTGGGACCCGGGTTATCGGGTTGTGGGCTAACGGGTGTGAAGCTTACCCGTTAAGCACTTTAAACCTCCCGACGGTTCGGGAGGGTTCTCCGACCCTTGCGGCGGCGGCTGCGGGGCGGGGCTCCGATGGCCGTGGCGGAGGGCGGTGATCTCGGCTGCGGCTCCGTGTTCCGCGGCGACGGGCGGCGGCCGGTGGCGCGAGGGATCTTCTCCGGCCGACTGTGGACCGCGTGGTTGGAATCCTTGGCGGCGTTGCTAACAGGGGAAGGGCACATTCCGGTGGTGCTCAGTGGAAGGGGAAGTGGGGTGCTCGGTGGAAGAAGCAGCGGCCGGCGGTGAGACAGAGGAGGTGGAGCACGGCGAAGGGTACTGCTTGGCGGAGGCGAGCGGGGTGGTGTGGCGGCGCTCCTCTCCCGTATCCGGCCACAGACGGTGGCGGCAGGTCGCGGCCGAAAGGGCTTTCCGTCGGACCAGGGGCTGCGGGTCTCCGTGGGTCGCGGTGGTCTCCTGTGGTGAATCGGCCGCGAGCGTGCCTCTTCCGGGTGGGGCGGCCACGAGCGGGCAAGGGAACAACAGGAGCAGTGGAAAGGCAGGCCTGCTAGAGGTGTCGGGCTTTTCTCCTCTGGAAAACAGAAGGAGGGTTTTCTTCTCTGTTTTTTCTTTTTTTTTTTTATCTGATGAGAACACAGACCGAGACAGAGGGAGGGTCGGATGCAGATGGGCGGCGATATGGGCCTTCACAGACTCGGCGGTGGTGTGAAAGATGGAAGACGATGCTGGATCGTGGCTTTGGCAGCAGGGGCAAAGCCTTCGCTCTGATACCAAGTTGATGCCGGACCAAATTTAAAGTGGAAGCAGGAGAAGAGGGGAAGAGGAGGAAGAAGAAGAGAAGAAGGAGAAGGGAGGAGAAGAGAAGAAGAGGAAAACGTGGGGAAAAGAAATCTTTAATTCTTCATTAAACCCTCATCATGAAAAAAAAGGTCCCTATATATAGGGCCAAAATACAAAATTTGCATAAATCCCCTTACACAGAAATAAATCCTAATAAACCCACAAATAACACAAATAACCCACAAATAAGCCCTAAAATGCAAACAAGCCCAGAAATAAAAATAGACAAATAAATATGCAAATAAAATGGGTCTGACTCAATCCGGGGGCTCAGGATCATCTGGATGAAGGGCTCTGATGTCCCCATCACTTAGTGGACAAGTTTACACTTAGCTCAACTAAATTAAATATGATTCTTGATAGTCAAAAAGCTGAATATGATAAAGCTGGGTTAGAATATAAAACAAATAGGAAGCAAAAATACTTAAAAAACATATTTGTGAAAGCCAAAAATGAAAATATAACTTGTCATTGCTGCAATAAAATAGGACACAAAGCATATGAATGTAATTTTAGAAAGTCTAACTATAACAAATTGAGTGATAATAGTAAGCTAAAATCCAAAAAAAATTGGGTTCCAAAAGGAACATCAAGTACTAACCCTAAGGGACCCAACATAGTTTGGATACCTAAAGTACATTCTTGATTTTGATTGCAAGAGTGTCTTACAGCTAATAAGAGGGATAAACGATGGTATCTAGATAGCGGCTGCTCAAGACACATGACAGGTGACGTAGAACAATTTGTCACTTTGGAATCTAAGGAGGGTGGAGTGGTAACCTATGGAGATAATGGAAAAGGACTTATCATTGGAAAGGGTAAAATTTATATTACTCCATCCACTTTTATAGAAAATATTTTATTAGTTAATGGTCTGAAACATAACTTACTTAGCATAAGTCAATTTTGTGATAAAGGTCTTAAAGTCACATTTGAAGCCTCAGTATGCATAATTACAAATCCTAAAGATAATAGCATTGTACTTATGGGACATAGGCATGAAAATATTTATATGGTAAATCTTCATGATTTAGGCAAGAAAAATGGATTATGCTTAATTACTAATGAAGAAAGGAAAAGTGAAACAAGTTGGCTTAGGCATCGTAGACTAGGACATGCTAGTATGAACTTAATATCAAAAATAGTCAAGAAAGATTTGATAAAAGATGTGCCAAAATTGATCTTTGAAAAAAACAATCTGTGGACCATGCTCATTAGGAAAGCAAATAAAATCATCCTTCAAATCAAAGAATATGGTATCAACCACTCCACTAGGCCTTTTGAACTCATACACATTGATCTATTTGGGCCTACTAGAACTGCAAGTCTAGGAGGAAAAAAGTATGGACTAGTTATAGTAGATGATTTCTCAAGATATACATGGGTTTCATTTCTTGCACATAAGAATGAAGCATTTTCAGCATTCTTGAAATATTATAAAAATATCATAACTGAAAAGAAGCTCACCTTAATTGCAATTCGAAGTGATCATGGAACTAAATTTGAAAATCAACACTTTGAAGAATTTTATAATGAAAATGGTATCTCACATCAATTTTCAGCACCTAGAACGCCTCAACAAAATGGGGTTGTTGAAAAAAAAAAAATAAGACCTTGGCAGAAATGGCACGCACGATGTTGTGTGAGTCAAATCTTCCAAAGTACTTTTGGGCTGAAGCTATAAGTACTGCTTGCCATATTCTAAATCGTGTTTTAATACGACCTATAACCAAGAAAACTCCTTATGAACTTTGGAAGAATAAGAAACCAACTGCTAAATATCTTAGAGTATTTGGATGTAGATGTTTCATTTTAAACAATGGTAAAGAGGATCTAAGTAAATTTGATGCCAAGTCAGATGAAGGTATCTTCTTAGGATACTCTACATCTAGCAAGACATACAGAGTGTTCAACAAAAAAACTCTTGTAGTTGAAGAGTCAATTAATATCATTTTTGATGAGTCTGATAGTGAGTCTCCTAGGAGAGAAAATACTTTTGATGATGATGCAGGAATTATTGAGTTTGAAAAATTGAATCTTAATGACGTGCCAAATCAAGAAAAGGAAGATGATCATGTGCCACCACAATCTTAAGACTTGCCAAAGGAATGAAGGTACGCACATGGACACCCTAAAGACTTAATCATTAGTGATCCATCTTAAGGTGTAAGAACTCAATCCTCTCTTAGAAATTTAAATGGCTATCTTGCTTTTGTTTCACAAATAGAACCTAAGACTTATAAAGAAGCTGAAAATGACATAAATTGGATTAATGTCATGCAAGAAGAATTAAATCAATTTAAAAGAAGCAATGTTTGGACATTAACTGAGAGACCAAAGCATAATTCTGTAATTGGAACAAAATGGGTTTTTAGAAATAAACTCGATGAAAATGGGGTAGTTTTAAGAAATAAAGCTAGAGTTGTTGCTAAGGGATACAATCAAGAAGAAGGGATAGATTTTGAAGAAACATTTGCACCCGTGGCTAGATTAGAAACTATTAGATTACTTCTAGCTTTTGCATGCTTCATGAATTTCAAATTATATCAAATAGATGTAAAAAGTGCCTTCTTAAATGGTTATATAGAAGAAGTGTATGTACAGCAACCCTTTTGAGAATCATGAATTCTCTGATCATGTATTTAGATTACATAAGGCACTATATGGATTGAAACAAGCACCTAGGGCATGATATGATCGACTAAGCAAATTTCTGTTAAATAATGATTTTAGTAGAGAAAATGTAGATAAAACACTTTTTCTCAAGAGAAAAGACAAAAATTTGCTAGTAGTACAAATATATATAGATGACATAATTTTCGGTGCCACTAATGATAGTCTTTGCAAAGAATTTGCTGAATTAATGCAAGGAGAATTCGAGATGAGTATGATGGAAGAACTGAATTTTTTTCTCGGATTGCAAATCAAGCAAACTAAGGAAGGCATCTTTATTCATCAAACTAAGTACACAAAAAAAATATTAAAAAAGTTTGGAAATGAAAATCACAAGAAAATAGGCACCCCAATGAACCCCACTAGTAAGCTAGACAAAGATAAAAAAGGAAAAAGTGTAGATATGAAGCTCTATAGAGGCTTAATTGGATCTTTGCTTTACCTCACTGCTAGTAGGCCAGACATAGTATTTAGTATGAGAATATGTGCTAGATACCAATCAGATCCTAAGGAGTCACATCTAAGTGCTGTCAAAAGAATTCTTAGATATTTGAGAGGAACCACAAACATAGGATTATCGTACTCTAGAGACTCCTGTCTAGATTTGCTTGCATATTCTGATGCAGATTTTGCTAGATGCAAATTAGATAGGAAGAGCACTAGTGGAACATGTCAATTCTTAGGGAATAACTTAGTATCATGGTTTAGCAAAAAGCACAATTCAGTAGCATTGTCAACGGTTGAGGCCGAATATATAGCTGCCAGAAGTTGCTGTGCTCAAGTACTATGGCTCAAGCAACAACTAGAGGACTATAGAATTAAATTAGATAACATTCCTATAAAGTGTGATAATACTAGTGCCATTAACCTTACCAAAAATTCGGTTCAGCATTCTAAAGCCAAACATATTGAAATAAGGTATCATTTCATTAGAGATCATGTACAAAATGGGAATGTATGTATTGAACATATATGTACCGAGAAAAAATTAGCTGACATATTCACAAAACCTCTAAGTGAAGATAGATTCTGTATGCTTAGGAGGGAATTAGGTATATGTGATCCCTTTGATTAAAAACAAATGAAAAGAACAAGTTGTCACATGATACTCTCCTTCCATTTTGAAAATCCCATGAAACATGAGTAAAATTATTCATTTATAGATTCCTTACTCATATATCAATGTCCCACAAAGATTAGGTAAGGATCAGAAAGGAGAAATTAAAAAAAAAATTTAAAAAAAATTTTTTTTGGCCTGAACTGGGGCCGACCCGAGCCAGAATGGGGTCGACCCCTCCTTGAGTCGACCCAAGAAAAATCTGGGGTCGACCCAATGGTGGGATCCGTTTTTAAAAGGAGACCCGTGAGCCATTCTAGGGCACTGTTTCTCCTTGTCCTCTTCCTAAAACCCTATTTTCCACTTTCCAATCCCTTCCAATCATCTCCAAACAGTACTAGATTGCTTCTCTAAGCCGTTAGATCAAGACCTAAGGAAGGACTTGATGAAAAAGGAACCCAAGCGAGCCGTTGCTAAGCGATCCGGGAGAGTCTCACGGCCAACCATTGTTGATAGGCATGCTAGGGATTCTTCTACAGTGCCTCCACAAGATGAGACACGTGCAGAGCCTCCTCCACCTCCTTCCTCTTCAGTTCAACTTGCTAAATATGCGGGAAGACCGGTAACCACGGGAAGAAGGATCCATTCTGAGTTTTTGGATCAAGAAGGATTTCGGTTGGGTGGTTGGATCCGAAGGCAAGGATGGGAGTATCTTTGCTCCCTAGATTTGGTGACCTACCCGGGCTTAGTTCGTGAGTTCTATGCCTTCCTAAAAGTTGAACCGGGAGGGCTTGTGTCTGAGGTCCGAGGAGTGCGGATTCGTGTCTCCGAAGAAAGCCTAAGTGAGTTGCTTCATCTCCCCTGCGAAGGAGCCACACCAAAAAGACCAGAGAGCAAGTTGAGGGCTCTACAGATAATCTTTGAGAGAGATGACTTTGACTACTCCGAAAATGTAATAGCTAGCTCTCTATCAGCTAAGATGAGGTTGTTGCACAACTTCATAGATTGGATTTTGTTTCCGAAGAGTGGGAGATTTGATCACATATCTAAGCGAGATATGGTCATTATGGAGCATGTCATTCAGGGTATTCCCCTGAATCTTCCAGCTATGATGATCAGACAGATGAGAGAGGCCATTTGCAAATCGAGAGTTTTCTTGCCCTACGGTATGATACTCACACCGATATTCCGACAGCATGACATATCTGTGGAGGGAGAGATATCCAGGCATCTGCTATTTACTGACACTTACACTGCACGGTCCTTAGTTCGCATGGGTTATGAGAAGGTGGACGGTCAGTGGGTGCGTGGAGGTGTAGGGATACATACACCGGAGGGTGATACACCAGAGATTGGAGACTCTGTCCCTGAGCATGAGATACCTGCGGATCATCCTACAGCACCTTCAGAGGCTGGACCTTCATCATCCATACCTACGGGATGTACAGATGAGTTTTGGAGTAGGATGACTGAGCTTGTGTCAGCTCAGGTGAGGACTCTCTCTGATGGGATGATGAGCAGGATGGATATTATGACTGCTGAGATTAGAGACCTCAAAGACTAGGTGAGAGCATTACAGAGAGAGAGAGAGGCTCATGGTCCATCTGTGCCCCGAGCAGCTGAGTCGGAGGTTTCGGCACAGAGTCACCCAGCTCATCGAGGTCCATGCTAGACTCAGTCCCATCAGGCTCGACCTCCCCTCGCCACTTATGCTAGGAGGATGAGGACTAGATCATAGCCCTTAGATTCCCCCTAGGCCCGATGTTAGCACTACAGAAGTCCATCATGACTAGTGCCTAGGATTTATCTAGTTCTCATATGCATTTTACTTGGTTGATGTACTTTGCACCTTAATTGAAGAACATTGTACTTTTGGCATTAATGTACAACAATGTTCCATTTTGATCAGTAAAATTTGAATTTTTATCATTTACTGCTTCTACTTGTCTATTGCTATACACTCGTTTGATGATAACAAAAAGGGGGAGAAGTAAGAAAAGAAAGAAGTTGCAATATAGAGGGAGAAACAAGTTTGAAAATTATAGAAGAGATAATATTCACTTAAGAAGAGCAATATGTAACAATGAAATAAGTTTGGAAATTATAAGAAGAGATAATATTAAGGGAAGAGCAATATGTAACAATGAAAATTTTTAAAACAAGAAAGTCTGAATTTTCAATCAAAATTTCTGAATTTGGCACATACTTCTCATGCCTCGATATATAACCTGAAACTCTTGTTTTATCTCAAATTTTTGAAGTTTCATCCTTAATAAAATACAAAAGAAAGGGGAAGAAAATCAAAAGTTCTAATTTGCAATATCTGGATGAAAGAGGAGTCTTCACTTTCAAATTTGAAAAGCTGAAATTCAGCAACTTGAACTCTTTCTAAAACAAAACTTCTAATTTTAATATAAGTATCAATCTGTTCATACTCAATGTTTTGTAATCATCAAAAAGGGGAAGATTGAGGATGATAGTGTTATTTCGATGATTGACACAACCATTGAGAAAATATCAAATTAATGATACAATTTAACGTGATTTTGTTTCTATGGATTTTGTTTTAGGTTTACCTAGAACTAGAAGGGGAAAAGATTCAATTTTTGTTGTTGTAGACCGATTTTCTAAAATGGCACATTTTATCCCTTGTCATAAAACTAATGATGCCGTTCATATTGCTGAATTGTTTTTTAGGAAAGTTGTTCGTCTTCATGGTCTTCCTAAGACAATTGTTAGTGATAGGGATGTTAAGTTCCTTAGTCATTTCTGGCGAGTTTTGTGGGGTAAGTTGGAAACAACTTTGTTATTTTCTAGTACTTGTCACCCTCAAACAGATGGTCAAACAGAGGTTGTGAATCGGCCTTTAGGTACTTTGTTGCGTGCTATAATTAAAAAGAATTTGAAGACTTGGGAAGATTGCATTCCTTTTATTGAATTTGCTTATAATAGAACTGTGCATTCTTCTACTTCTTATTCACCATTTGAAGTTGTTTATGGTTATAACCCATTAACTCCATTGGATTTACTTCCTTTACCTGTTAACAAGATTACCAGTTTAGATGGGAAGAAGAAAGCTGAAAAGGTGAAGAAAATCCATGAAGAAGCACACCAACATATCCTTAAACGAAATGAGCAAGCTGCTGCCCATGCCAATAAAGGAAGAAAGGAAGTCATTTTTCAATCAGGAGACTTGGTTTGGGTACATTTTCACAAAGAGAGATTCCCTAGCCAACGAAAATCAAAGCTCAATCCACGTGGGAATGGTCCTTATGAAGTACTGGAAAAGATCAATGACAATGCTTACAAGATTGATCTTAAAGGTGAGTTTGATATTAGTTCTACCTTTAATATTTCTGATCTTTCTCCCTTTTATGCAGATCTTGATTCGAGGACGAATCCTTTTCAAGAAGAGGGGAATGATATGATCCAGCTCAAGGACTTTGACAAGGACAAAAAAGATGCTCAAGATGATGTGGAGATTCCAATTAGGCCAATTACAAGAGCTCGGGCCAAGAAACTTCAAGAAGCTGTCCAAACTTTATTAACTCAAGCCCAAGGAGAAGGTTCTAGTCCACATGAAGATTTGGACTTGAAGATGGTTAATATGTGGCAAGTCCATTTCGACAATATCCAGCCCAATTAATTATTTAAACATGGAAAAGAAGAGTCTAATCCTTTCAAATTCGGACTCCACTTTATGGTGCATTTATCATAGGTTTTTGGAAGGCTGAAGGACATTTTTGAGACTTGCAAATGAAGGATGAACCTAGTCAAAATAGTTGGGAGTTTTGCTGCAACTTTCCAAGGTTAATTAATTGCTGCCAAGACTTTAAGTAGTATTAATTCCTTTCATCTTTACCAACTTTCATTTAATATTTTTCTAGTTGGTTCAATGCACCCAAGGCTTGTTTTGCCTATAAATACTTGGTGTTTTCACTTGTAATCAAGCAATTCCGAAATATAATCTTTTTGTGAGAATTTTCTCTCTATTGTTCTTGTGTAGAACTTACGGTAGTTTCAAGTACAACCACTTGAACCTCCAACCCTTGATAATATTGGTTTCTGACTCTCTATAGTCACGGGGTTAATATTCATAATCCTTTGATAACATAGGTTTCTTGCTCTTTATAGCAACGGGGTCTATATTCCTTTCCTTTTATCCTTTTTGGACTATCTGGGAATTGATTTTCCAAACTATTGTTGTTGGGTCTCATGGCAGGTTCGTTGAGGTTTGCACCATCAAAAAATGTGGGAAAGTATTTAAAGTGATACTATTCATCAGAGAAAAGCATCTTTTGCAAACAAATCAAAGTTCATTCAAGAAAAAGCAAGCCCTAGCCTTCTTCAATCAAGTGCTTCATTCAAAGAGCCAAAAATCAAATTCTAATAGGCATTAAGAGCTCCACCAACTCTTGAAGAGTGAAACAATCTTGACAAAGAAGAGAAGAGCCTTATCAAAGTGATAACTATATTCTAAACTCTTCTTTGTAGCTCATAATTGTTATATTTGCTCATATATGAGTTTCAACTCTCTTCTTTTTAATCAATTTGTAAGGTTTGTTGGTGAGCCCGTAAAACCAACGGTGTAGATTAGTTGGTGAGCCCGTAAAACTAAGGGTGAAGGTTTGTTGGTGAGCCTGTAAAACCAACATAGATTTTTGGTGATCCCGAAAAATCAAAGTGTAAAGATTTTTGGATTGTGAGCCCGAAAAACAATCCAACTGTAATCCGCAGGATTATAGTGAATTCCCAAAGGGTCGCTTAGGGAGTGGACGTAGATGCTTAGGAGAGCACCGAACCACTATACTTCTTGTGTGTTTGCATTGTGTATTGTTCTAACTTCACTACACGCACTCAATCAATATTAACTAAATCACTCACTCATCAATTAACTCAATTAAGAAATTAAAAATTTAGAAAAACCAATTCACCCCCCTCTTGACTTGTCACCTTAGGCAATAAGTGGTATCAGAGCAAGGTGCTCTCATAGTATTTGTTGATCTCACAATCAAGAGTCAAAGATTATGACAACCCAAGTAGGATGTTCTATGAACGAGGGGCAATCCACAGATAGACCTCCTCTGTTTAATGGCACTAATTACACATATTGGAAAGCTAGAATGAGGATATTCATTCAAGCTCTAGACTATGACTTGTGGAATATCATAACTAGAGGACCACACACACTCACAATTAGTATAGAGGGCACAATTATTCCTAAACCAGAAATGGATTGGAATGAGAGTGATAGAAGACTAGCACAATTAAATGCTAAAGCAATAATGTACTTTACTGCTCACTAGATGTAAGTGAATTTAATAGAATATCTACATGCATCTCCGCGAAAGAAATTTGGGATAAACTAGAGGTCACACATGAAGGAACTAATCAAGTCAAAGAGTCAAAAATAAATATATTAGTACATAAGTATGAATTGTTTAAAATTGAATCCACTGAGTCCATAACTAAAATGTTCACTCGATTCACGGAAATCATAAATGGATTAAAGAGTTTAGAAAAGTCTTATACTAACTCTGAACTAGTGCGAAAAATTCTCAGGTCTCTACCAAGAGTTTGAGAGGCCAAGATAACTGCAATTCAAGAAGCAAAGGACCTCAATACACTACAATTGGAAGAACTTCTAGGATCACTCATGACCCATGAGTTGACCATGAAGCAAAATTCAGAAGATGAGGTCAAGAAAAAAAATATCATTGCCTTGAAGTCTACAACTCCAAAACAGAAAATTGAATCAGAAGAATCTGGTGATGAGGAGGAATATGATGAAGGAATGGCTATGCTCGCAAGAAAATTCAGAAAATTTATGAGAGGAAAGAAGAAATTTCATAAAAGGAAGCCCTTCCTCAAAGGTAGCTCAAGCAAGAAAAAAAGGAAAGGACAGAGAAAAAGAAAGGGAACGCCAATTTGCTATGAGTGTAACAAACCCGGGCATTTCAAGATAGATTGTCCGGAATTGAAATAGATGGCAAAAAAACTTAAAAAGAAGAATCTCATGGCTGAATGGAGTGAAAGTGAGGAGTCAAGTTCGGAAGAGGAAGATCAACAAGAGATGGCCCAAATCTACTACATGGCCAATGACGATGAGGTAGATTGTGAACTTGAATGTGATTTTATAGTAGAAGAGTTACACGATGCATTTTTAGAACTCATGGAAGAACACAAGAAGCTAATCAATAAAAATAAAGTTCTAAAAGATGAAAATCAATCTCTTATCAAAGAAAAGCTGAAACTATCTACTAACTATAAAACATTAAGTAGGAGGTTCATTAATGACTATAAAACATTAAGTAGGAGGTTCACTAATGAAACCAAAAGTCTAATTGCTGAAAATGTCAAACTAAAAAAAGATGCAGAAAAATACAAATCCTTAGTGATGCCGGACCAAATTTAAAATGGAAGCAGGAGAAGAGGGGAAGAGGAGGAAGAAGAAGAGAAGAAGGAGAAGGGAGGAGAAGAGAAGAAGAGGAAAACGTGGGGGAAAGAAATCTTTAATTCTTCATTAAACCCTCATCATGAAAAAAAAGGTCCCTATATATAGGGCCAAAATACAAAATTTGCATAAATCCCCTTACACAGAAATAAATCCTAATAAACCCACAAATAACACAAATAACCCACAAATAAGCCCTAAAATGCAAACAAGCCCGAAAATAAAAATAGACAAATAAATATGCAAATAAAATGGGTCTGACTCAATCCGGGGGCTCAGGATCATCTGGATGAAGGGCTCTGATGTCCCCATCAACTCCTCCCGGGTGAGAAAAACTCGACCCCGTCGAGTACAGGTCTGGCCGGCTGTCGTACTTCTCCAGAAGATCGGGGTCAAGGCGCTGCAACTGTGCTCTGGAAATCCACGTCACATCAGACTTTGGTCGACCTTTCCACCGAACAAGGTAACGTTGGTAACCACCATTCCTGGTTGAAATAACCTGCTCATCCAATATATGTTCTATTTGTTCTCTGCGTGCATGAGATTTGGGAGGTGGTGGCTCAACAGCAGGTAAGAGGTCAGGGTGTCCAACATGGGTAGATATATCATTAAAGGGGTCAGAAGGCATGAATATTAGCTTTTTGTATGGGACTAAATCTTCAATATTAAATGTCGCACTAATCCCATAGTCATCAGGAAGATCCACAACATATGCATTCGAACTGATTTTCTTTAAGATTTTGAACGGTTCTGCACTACAAGTTTGCAATTTCTTAAACGTATTTGAAGAAAATCGTTCAAGCCTAATTCTTATCATGAAGTAATCTTTTTCACTTAACTCTTTATAACGTCTGTGTAAATCAGCAAGGGATTTATATTTTAAGTTATTAAAGTGACTAAAATTGCTGATTTCTTGATGCAATGAATGTGGATGTGATGCAATTGATTGTGCAGACTCAAAGACTCTATACTGATGAGACATGAAAAATAGGTCTATGGGTTGCCTAGGTTTGTAATCATGCACCACTTCAAACGGATTTATGCCTATGGACTTATGAACCGAACTATTATATGCAAACTCAACTGTCGGTAATATTAAATCCCAGGTCCTAGCATATGTCTTTGGGTTGAGCCTATGATGTGGAAGGTTGGGCAGAAATACTCCGAAAATTAGATCAATTGCGTGTTGGACATCACACATCGGAGAAAGTGCATCCGGAAGATCATCAGGGACTACATCATTAAACTCCTCTAGAAGGAAAACTACTATAGGGGAATATTCAAGATTGGACTCCACATGGGTATCTTTAGCTACAAGTGCCAATTCAGGTGACTGGCTCTCAATATCTGTCACTACCTCTTCCACAGTAGTGATGTGAAATGACTTGGTTGTACTTAGATCAATAGTCTCCCTTTGGAAATTATTTTGGACAAAATCTAATTCTATAGGTGCGTCTTCAAAGTCTTCTTCATAGTCTTCTATATTTGGTTCATAGACTTCTTCAACATATTCGACCTCTTGGCTCCTAACTTCTGGTTCAGTAATCAGGTAGGTCCTAATAGGACATTGGGATGCTATGTGGTCGAATTGTTGACATATTGAGCATTGGGTTTGGTGCCCAAGAGAATGGGGAAGGATTACAGGTGGTGCAACCAAACCGATTTTAGGTTGGGCTGCAACAGGGGTTGGCGGTGTAGGGGTCCTAGAATTTTGCCTGAGCTCACGGATCTCTTGTGTGAATTCCTTGTATCCAGCCCGCATGGCAACGATCTGTTCCTTGATAGACCTCAAAATGTCGGAATTCATGGTAGTTACAGGGGTTCTAGGTTGACTGAAATAGTACTCCATATCACTACAGGTTGACATGCAATGATGACACTAGGTGATGATGTGAAATGCAGTGTCACTAATGAAACCCTAATAACTATGATGTAGGACCAAATTTGATGCAGGACAACCTACTAATGCAATCTATTATGATTTCAGAAATCAGCAAGTCTTCACAATAATAACTTAAAATTTAAATGTTGCTGATTTTTACTTCGGTTATTTAGAATTAAGAATTAAGATTATTCAATTTAAGAAGTTAGATTGCAATCAAGTAGTACAGTTGTTCTGATCCTAAAGTAATCTGATCGAATAATATTGAGAAACGTTCTGTTACTAAGGTGTGCTAATTTAATATCAAGATTTAATGGGTAATAGGGCGGGTTGGGAAGTGAAAGTTCAATGTTCTGAATTGTGACAGCAATATAAGTTTTCAAAATATGGCTATCATGCAAGAGAACTAGAACATAATTAAATGAACAAGCCCAGAAAAAGTGGAAACCTATCACCTGTCGTGAAGTAGTCGACCAAAATCATTTGCTCGTGGCTTTCCCAAGCAGTGGAGACGATGACAGTGCCGACACTCAGTGGGGGCTGATTGTTGAATCCGAGCTGTTCAGTTGAAATGGACACTAAGAGGATGCTGCTGTGGGCCTGTAATAGTTGTACAGGGTGAGCCTGAAAGGTCTGCGGGCCTGTGGCTGCAGTTGGGCCCGTGTAATGAAGAAAGGAGGGTGGGGTGGGTGGGGTGGTATGGCCCGGCTGAGGGGAGGGTGATGGAGCCTGTGTAAGAAAGGGCCTGTTGGGCCCTCAAATTGAATGAGGGAGTGGGGATGGGTTGGAGCACGGCAGCGGAAGGGAGAAGATGTAGTTGGTGGAGCGCGGCGGAAGGAAGAGGGCACGGGCGCAACGGCGGAGGCGGTGAAGGTGCGGCAGAGGCGGTGGTGGCGCGGCGTGCGAGCTTCGGCGGCGGCAGGAGGTGGCTTGGACTCGGGCGGCGCGGCTCGGTGGGGAGGGAGAAGACGGGGCTCGGGCGATGGCGGATCTCAGCGGCGGCAGGAAGCGGCTCGGATGGAGGCGGGGCGAGGAAGTGACCGAAGGGAGGCAGGGCGAGGGAACCGATGGCGGATGAAGCGGTTGGGAGTCTTGGGCGGCGGCCGACGGAGGAAGAGGACGGCGCTGCGGTGGAGGCGGTCGCAGCACGGGGCGGCGCTGCGTGTCGGCGGCAGTGGCAGATGGCGGCGCTGCGACGAGGAGGCGGCGACGGCGGCGTCGATGGCGGCAGCGGCGGAAACCCCTTAGGGTTTCCTCTTCATCAGGACAGAGGTAAGTTTTTTTTTTTTTTAACACGTGCAACTCACGTGATTCTACGGTTTTTTTTTTTTTTTTTTTTTTGGGACCCGGGTTATCGAGTTGTGGGCTAACGGGTGTGAAGCTTACCCGTTAAGCACTTTAAACCTCCCGACGGTTCGGGAGGGTTCTCCGACCCTTGCGGCGGCGGCTGCGGGGCGGGGCTCCGATGGCCGTGGCGGAGGGCGGTGATCTCGGCTGCGGCTCCGTGTTCCGCGGCGACGGGCGGCGGCCGGTGGCGCGAGGGATCTTCTCCGGCCGACTGTGGACCGCGTGGTTGGAATCCTTGGCGGCGTTGCTAACGGGGGAAGGGCACATTCCGGTGGTGCTCAGTGGAAGGGGAAGTGGGGTGCTCGGTGGAAGGAGAAGCAGCGGCCGGCGGTGAGACAGAGGAGGTGGAGCACGGCGAAGGGTACTGCTTGGCGGAGGCGAGCAGGGTGGTGTGGCGGCGCTCCTCTCCCGTATCCGGCCACAGACGGTGGCGGCAGGTCGCGGCCGAAAGGGCTTTCCGTCGGACCAAGGGCTGCGGGTCTCCGTGGGTCGCGGTGGTCTCCTGTGGTGAATCGGCCGCGAGCGTGCCTCTTCCGGGTGGGGCGGCCACGAGCGGGCAAGGGAACAACAGGAGCAGTGGAAAGGCAGGCCTGCTAGAGGTGTCGGGCTTTTCTCCTCTGGAAAACAGGAGGGTTTTCTTCTCTGTTTTTTCTTCTTTTTTTTTATCTGATGAGAACACAGACCGAGACAGAGGGAGGGTCGGATGCAGATGGGCGGCGATATGGGCCTTCACAGACTCGGCGGTGGTGTGAAAGATGGAAGACGATGCTGGATCGTGGCTTTGGCAGCAGGGGCAAAGCCTTCGCTCTGATACCAAGTTGATGCCGGACCAAATTTAAAATGGAAGCAGGAGAAGAGGGGAAGAGAAGGAGGAAGAAGAAGAGAAGAAGGAGAAGGGAGGAGAAGAGAAGAAGAGGAAAACGTGGGGAAAAGAAATCTTTAATTCTTCATTAAACCCTCATCATGAAAAAAAAGGTCCCTATATATAGGGCCAAAATACAAAATTTGCATAAATCCCCTTACACAGAAATAAATCCTAATAAACCCACAAATAACACAAATAACCCACAAATAAGCCCTAAAATGCAAACAAGCCCAGAAATAAAAATAGACAAATAAATATGCAAATAAAATAGGTCTGACTCAATCCGGGGGCTCAGGATCATCTGGATGAAGGGCTCTGATGTCCCCATCACTTAGTGGACAAGTTTACACTTAGCTCAACTAAATTAAATATGATTCTTGATAGTCAAAAAGCTAAATATGATAAAGCTGGGTTAGAATATAAAACAAATAGGAAGCAAAAATACTTAAAGAACATATTTGTGAAAGCCAAAAATGAAAATATAACTTGTCATTGCTGCAATAAAATAGGACACAAAGCATATGAATGTAATTTTAGAAAGTCTAACTATAACAAATTGAGTGATAATAGTAAGCTAAAATCCAAAAAAAATTGGGTTCCAAAAGGAACATCAAGTACTAACCCTAAAGGACCCAACATAGTTTGGATACCTAAAGTACATTCTTGATTTTAATTGCAAGAGTGTCTTACAGCTAATAAGAGGGATAAACGATGGTATCTAGATAGCGGCTGCTCAAGACACATGACAGGTGACGTAGAACAATTTGTCACTTTGGAATCTAAGGAGGGTGGAGTGGTAACCTATGGAGATAATGGAAAAGGACTTATCATTGGAAAGGGTAAAATTTATATTACTCCATCCACTTTTATAGAAAATGTTTTATTAGTTAATGGTCTGAAACATAACTTACTTAGCATAAGTCAATTTTGTGATAAAGGTCTTAAAGTCACATTTGAAGCCTCAGTATGCATAATTACAAATCCTAAAGATAATAGCATTGTACTTATGGGACATAGGCATGAAAATATTTATATGGTAAATCTTCATGATTTAGGCAAGAAAAATGGATTATCCTTAATTACTAATGAAGAAAGGAAAAGTGAAACAAGTTGGCTTAGGCATCGTAGACTAGGACATGCTAGTATGGACTTAATATCAAAAATAGTCAAGAAAGCTTTGATAAAAGATGTGCCAAAATTGATCTTTGAAAAAGACAATCTGTGGACCATGCTCATTAGGAAAGCAAATAAAATCATCCTTCAAATCAAAGAATATGGTATCAACCACTCCACTAGGCCTTTTGAACTCATACACATTGATCTATTTGGGCCTACTAAAACTGCAAGTCTAGGAGGAAAAAAGTATGGACTAGTTATAGTAGATGATTTCTCAAGATATACATGGGTTTCATTTCTTGCACATAAGAATGAAGCATTTTCAGCATTCTTGAAATATTATAAAAATATCATAACTGAAAAGAAGCTCACCTTAATTGCAATTCGAAGTGATCATGGAACTAAATTTGAAAATCAACACTTTGAAGAATTTTATAATGAAAATGGTATCTCACATCAATTTTCAGCACCTAGAACGCCTCAACAAAATGGGGTTGTTGAAAAAAAAAATAAGACCTTGGCAGAAATGGCACGCACGATGTTGTGTGAGTCAAATCTTCCAAAGTACTTTTGGGCTGAAGCTATAAGTACTGCTTGCCATATTCTAAATCGTGTTTTAATACGACCTATAACCAAGAAAACTCCTTATGAACTTTGGAAGAATAAGAAACCAACTGCTAAATATCTTAGAGTATTTGGATGTAGATGTTTCATTTTAAACAATGGTAAGGAGGATCTAAGTAAATTTGATGCCAAGTCAGATGAAGGTATCTTCTTAGGATACTCTACATCTAGCAAGACATACAGAGTGTTCAACAAAAGAACTCTTGTAGTTGAAGAGTCAATATCATTTTTGATGAGTCTGATAGTGAGTCTCCTAGGAGAGAAAATACTTTTGATGATGATGCAGGAATTATTGAGTTTGAAAAATTGAATCTTAATGACGTGCCAAATCAAGAAAAGGAAGATGATCATGTGCCACCACAATCTTAAGACTTGCCAAAGGAATGAAGGTACGCACATGGACACCCTAAAGACTTAATCATTAGTGATCCATCTTAAGGTGTAAGAACTCAATCCTCTCTTAGAAATTTAAATGACTATCTTGCTTTTGTTTCACAAATAGAACCTAAGACTTATAAAGAAGCTGAAAATGACATAAATTGGATTAATGTCATGCAAGAAGAATTAAATCAATTTAAAAGAAGCAATGTTTGGACATTAACTGAGAGACCAAAGCATAATTCTGTAATTGGAACAAAATGGGTTTTTAGAAATAAACTAGATGAAAATGGGGTAGTTTTAAGAAATAAAGCTAGAGTTGTTGCTAAGGGATACAATCAAGAAGAAGGGATAGATTTTGAAGAAACATTTGCACCCATGGCTAGATTAGAAACTATTAGATTACTTCTAGCTTTTGCATGCTTCATGAATTTCAAATTATATCAAATAGATGTAAAAAGTGCCTTCTTAAATGGTTATATAGAAGAAGTGTATGTACAGCAACCCTTTTGAGAATCATGAATTCTCTGATCATGTATTTAGATTACATAAGGCACTATATGGATTGAAATAAGCACCTAGGGCATGATATGATCGACTAAGCAAATTTCTGTTAAATAATGATTTCAGTAGAGAAAATGTAGATAAAACACTTTTTCTCAAGAGAAAAGACAAAAATTTGCTAGTAGTACAAATATATATAGATGACATAATTTTCGGTGCCACTAATGATAGTCTTTGCAAAGAATTTGCTGAATTAATGCAAGGAGAATTCGAGATGAGTATGATGGAAGAACTGAATTTCTTTCTCGGATTGCAAATCAAGCAAACTAAGGAAGGCATCTTTATTAATCAAACTAAGTACACAAAAAAAATATTAAAAAAGTTTGGAAATGAAAATCACAAAAAATAGGCACCCCAATGAACCCCACTAGTAAGCTAGACAAAGATAAAAAAGGAAAAAGTGTAGATATGAAGCTCTATAGAGGCTTAATTGGATCTTTGCTTTACCTCACTGCTAGTAGGCCAGACATAGTATTTAGTATGAGAATATGTGCTAGATACCAATCAGATCCTAAGGAGTCACATCTAAGTGCTGTCAAAAGAATTCTTAGATATTTGAGAGGAACCACAAACATAGGATTATCGTACTCTAGAGACTCCTGTCTAGATTTGCTTGCATATTCTGATGCAGATTTTGCTGGATGCAAATTAGATAGGAAGAGCACTAGTGGAACATGTCAATTCTTAGGGAATAACTTAGTATCATGGTTTAGCAAAAAGCACAATTCAGTAGCATTGTCAACGGTTGAGGCCGAATATATAGCTGCCAGAAGTTGCTGTGCTCAAGTACTATGGCTCAAGCAACAACTAGAGGACTATAGAATTAAATTAGATAACATTCCTATAAAGTGTGATAATACTAGTGCCATTAACCTTACCAAAAATCCGGTTCAGCATTCTAAAGCCAAACATATTGAAATAAGGTATCATTTCATTAGAGATCATGTACAAAATGGGAATGTATGTATTGAACATATATGTACCGAGAAACAATTAGCTGACATATTCACAAAACCTCTAAGTGAAGATAGATTCTGTATGCTTAGGAGGGAATTAGGTATATGTGATCCCTTTGATTAAAAACAAATGAAAAGAACAAGTTGTCACATGATACTCTCCTTCCATTTTGAAAATCCCATGAAACATGAGTAAAATTATTCATTTATAGATTCCTTACTCATATATCAATGTCCCACAAAGATTAGGTAAGGATCAGAAAGGAGAAATTAAAAAAAAAATTTAAAAAAAAATTTTTTTGGCCTGAACTGGGGCCGACCCGAGCCAGAATGGGGTCGACCCCTCCTTGAGTCGACCCAAGAAAAATCTGGGGTCGACCCAACGGTGGGATCCGTTTTTAAAAGGAGACCCGTGAGCCATTCTAGGGCACTGTTTCTCCTTGTCCTCTTCCTAAAACCCTATTTTCCACTTTCCAATCCCTTCCAATCATCTCCAAACAGTACTAGATTGCTTCTCTAAGCCGTTAGATCAAGACCTAAGGAAGGACTTGATGAAAATGGGACCCAAGCGAGCCGTTGCTAAGCGATCCGGGAGAGTCTCACGGCCAACCATTGTTGATAGGCATGCTAGGGATTCTTCTACAGTGCCTCCACAAGATGAGACACGTGCAGAGCCTCCTCCACCTCCTTCCTCTTCAGTTCAACTTGCTAAATATGCGGGAAAGACCGGTAACCACGGGAAGAAGGATCCATTCTGAGTTTTTGGATCAAGAAGGATTTCGGTTGGGTGGTTGGATCCGAAGGCAAGGATGGGAGTATCTTTGCTCCCTAGATTTGGTGACCTACCCGGGCTTAGTTCGTGAGTTCTATGCCTTCCTAAAAGTTGAACCGGGAGGGCTTGTGTCTGAGGTCCGAGGAGTGCGGATTCGTGTCTCCGAAGAAAGCCTAAGTGAGTTGCTTCATCTCCCCTGCGAAGGAGCCACACCAAAAAGACCAGAGAGCAAGTTGAGGGCTCTACAGATAATCTTTGAGAGAGATGACTTTGACTACTCCGAAAATGTAATAGCTAGCTCTCTATCAGCTAAGATGAGGTTGTTGCACAACTTCATAGATTGGATTTTGTTTCCGAAGAGTGGGAGATTTGATCACATATCTAAGCGAGATATGGTCATTATGGAGCATGTCATTCAGGGTATTCCCCTGAATCTTCCAGCTATGATGATCAGACAGATGAGAGAGGCCATTTGCAAATCGAGAGTTTTCTTGCCCTACGGTATGATACTCACCCCGATATTCCGACAGCATGACATATCTGTGGAGGGAGAGATATCCAGGCATCTGCTATTTACTGACATTTACACTGCACGGTCCTTAGTTCGCATGGGTTATGAGAAGGTGGACGGTCAGTGGGTGCGTGGAGGTGTAGGGATACATGCACCGGAGGGTGATACACCAGAGATTGGAGACTCTGTCCCTGAGCATGAGATACCTGCGGATCATCCTACAGCACCTTCAGAGGCTGGACCTTCATCATCCATACCTACGGGATGTACAGATGAGTTTTGGAGTAGGATGACTGAGCTTGTGTCAGCTCAGGTGAGGACTCTCTCTGATGGGATGATGAGCAGGATGGATATTATGACTGCTGAGATTAGAGACCTCAGAGACTAGGTGAGAGCATTACAGAGAGAGAGAGAGGCTCATGGTCCATCTGTGCCCCGAGCAGCTGAGTCGGAGGTTTCGGCACAGAGTCACCCAGCTCATCGAGGTCCATGCTAGACTCAGTCCCATCAGGCTCGACCTCCCCTCGCCACTTATGCTAGGAGGATGAGGACTAGATCATAGCCCTTAGATTCCCCCTAGGCCCGATGTTAGCACTACAGAAGTCCATCATGACTAGTGCCTAGGATTTATCTAGTTCTCATATGCATTTTACTTGGTTGATGTACTTTGCACCTTAATTGAAGAACATTGTACTTTTGGCATTAATGTACTACAATGTTCCATTTTGATCAGTAAAATTTGAATTTTTATCATTTACTGCTTCTACTTGTCTATTGCTATACACTCGTTTGATGATAACAAAAAGGGGGAGAAGTAAGAAAAGAAAGAAGTTGCAATATAGAGGGAGAAACAAGTTTGAAAATTATAGAAGAGATAATATTCACTTAAGAAGAGCAATATGTAACAATGAAATAAGTTTGGAAATTATAAGAAGAGATAATATTCACTTAAGGGAAGAGCAATATGTAACAATGAAAATTTTTAAAACAAGAAAGTCTGAATTTTCAATCAAAATTTCTGAATTTGGCACATACTTCTCATGTCTCGATATATAACCTGAAACTCTTACTTTATCTCAAATTTTTGAAGTTTCATCCTTAATAAAATACAAAAGAAAGGGGAAGAAAATCAAAAGTTCTAATTTGCAATATCTGGATGAAAGAGGAGTCTTCACTTTCAAATTTGAAAAGCTGAAATTCAGCAACTTGAACTCTTTCTAAAACAAAACTTCTAATTTTAATATAAGTATCAATCTGTTCATACTCAATGTTTTGTAATCATCAAAAAGGGGAAGATTGAGGATGATAGTGTTATTTCGATGACTGACACAACCATTGAGAAAATATCAAATTAATGATACAATTTAACGTGATACATCACTAATGAATACGACACCCTCGATATATTAAGAGAATGAGATCAAGATGTCTTCCAATAATTAACAACGAGATAAAATTTGTAATAGAAAAGGGATAGAGAATTCTTAATTCTAATTCAGCAAGGTTTCAAGTGAAATATACTCTTAAGGGCAAAACAGTGATTTTCATTGTTAAGAGTATGTAGCTCTACCGTGGCATACACTCAAACTTGCTTAAAATATATTTCATTGATTATATGGATTAATCTAACCTTAAGATGCAGCAAAGTATGGATTGAGTCGACCCCAACATATCGACCCTGGCACACCATGGAACCATCTGGCACACCCCTGCAAAAATGGCATAGATGAACAGTAAGTGGAGTCGACCCTATGTATGCTTGAGTCGACCCCAGCTTCAAGCCTCAAGAAAACAACTCTCTGAAATTTACTGAGAGGGTCGACCCCAAGCTTCCTTGAGCCGACCCCAGGAATACTTGAGCCGACCCCAATGGAGCCGACCCCATCTGAACATGAGCCGACCCCAAGGATATATGCTCAAAAACCATGTCTCTGGAATCCCTGAGAGGGTCGACCCCAATGGAGTTTGAGTCGACCCCACTGTAGTATGGGTCGACCCCAAGAAAGCTTGAGTCGACCCCAGTGAGAACAGTCGAAAATATAAGGTTCTGTGATTCCTGAGAAGGCCGACCCCACTGTAGCAGGGGTCGACTCCAGTGGAAGTTGGGTCGACCCCAAGTCTGATGAACAGTAAGTTGAGTCGACCCTAGGAAAGTTTAGGTTGACCCCAGCACGGGCAGAGGCATAACAGCTAGTTCTGCAGAAGTACTTTTTGACCTCCCAATGGCTAGTAACGGATAGTTTTTCAAATCTGACCAATGGGAAGTGACCAAAATATGTGGAAAAGTATTTAAAGTGACACTATTCATCAGAGAAAAGCATCTTTTGCAAACAAATCAAAGTTCATTCAAGAAAAAGCAAGCCCTAGCCTTCTTCAATCAAGTGCTTTATTCAAAGAGCCAAAAGGAAGTGGTTGAGCAGATTCTAAGAGGCATTAAGAGCTCCACCAACTCTTGAAGAGTGAAGCAATCTTGACAAAGAAGAGAAGAGCCTTATCAAAGCGATAACTATATTCTAAATTCTTCTTTGTAGCTCATAATTGTTATATTTGCTCATATAGGAGTTTCAACTTTCTTCTTCTTAATCAATTTGTAAGGTTTGTTGGTGAGCCCGTAAAACCAACGGTGTAGGTTTGTTGGTAAACCCGTAAAACTAACGGTGAAGGTTTGTTGGTGAGCCCGTAAAACCAACATAGATTTTTGGTGATCCTGGAAAACCAAAGTGTAAAGATTTTTGGATTGTGAGCCCGAAAAACAATCCAACTGTAATCCACGGGATTATAGTGAATTTCCAAGGGATCGCTTGGGAAGTGGACGTAGGTGCTTAGGAGAGCACCGAACCACTATACTTTTTGTGTGTTTGCATTGTGTATTGTTCTAACTTCACTACACGCACTCAATCAATATTAACTAAATCACTCACTCATCAATTAACTCAATTAAGGAATTAAAAATTTAGAAAAACCAATTCACCCCCCCTCTTGGCTTGTCACCTTGGGCAACATCCCTCTTCCTTCATTCCCCCTCTCTCTTTTCCTCTCTCCCATTCTCCCTCTCCCCCACCCTCTCTATTGTGTCAATACGGGCCCGGCCCAAAACAGTATGGGGGCGTACCGAACCATACTGCCAAGCAACCAGTACAAGCCTCGGTACTGGTAAAACGATCCTTGAGAGGAAGTGATTGAGCTTAGTTGTTTCACATAAAAATCCAAAAGTTGGGATAGATATAAGAGTCTTTTTCAAGTGGATAGTATGAGTTTAAATGGAATCAGAATCAGGATTTGATTCAACTTTGATATTTTTATATATGGCAGTAAGCTAGAACGCAGTGTGATAAATACCATAACATTTCTATTATAATAGTTGTTTTACATAGCCCTTTTGTGATGGAAAATTCCACCATATCTTTTTCATTCGTCCGTCCTCTAGATTTCGTATGTTAATCAGATCACTGTAATAACCTCCTAAAGAGGGTTTCCAAGTAATCTTATTCGTAATTGTTGACCTAATTCTAGACGGTACCTATAGAAAATTTCCGATAGCTAGGCCTGTTAACGGGCCGAGCTACTCGGGCTTGGCTCGGGCTCGGCCTGGTAAAAGCTCGGCTCGAGCTCGGCCCGTTAGTCAAACGAGCTCGAGCCCGAGCCTAAAATGAAGTTCATTTAAACCCGAGCTCGAGCCCGAGCAGCTCACAAGCCCATTTGGGCTCGCAACTTCACTGCCTGGTATCAAGCACGGAGCAGGCCGAGCCAGTTCCGCACGGCTTTGGATTTGGTTTTCCGGGTAGAAGAGGCCATGGTTCCTCTCCGAGGTGGGCTCCGGCTTCTGGTCCTCGTTGAAGACGGCGAACAGGCAGACGTCCAGGTCCGCCTACGGCCGCCGCGGCATCCCGGCGTTCCCTAACAACACACGCCGCACCAGATTGCCGTTGTAAGCCGCCGCGTTCGCCACCCCCGCCCCTGTCTCGTTCGCATCCCCCTTCGATGGCCACCCCGTCTCAGAGACCACGACTTTAACATCGTTGTACTTGAGGGCAGACATGGCCGCGAACACGGCGTTGATCTGGGCATCGAACGACGTTCCCTGGCCTTTTTTTCCCTCTTCCCTCCCCCCACGGGCCCACCCGCACTTGCTAGCTTTTAAAAGCTCACACCCAGTTGCCGTACAGGACCAGTGCTTCGATATTGGTGTAGCGATGGGAAACTCTGGCGCTCCCCCCTCTTCCCTCAAGCAAAAGATATGCCACTGTTACTCGCCGCAGCAAAAAGCAATCAAACACCCCTTAAAAGACGTCACCGCCCCTTTAACAGCGTCACAGCTGTAGCACTGCACTCTCCCATCTCCCGCACCCCTCAGCCTAGCCATGGTAGGATGTAATGGCATCTTCAGCCATGCTTGTGGCCGACGCCGTGCCGGCGGCGCTCGCGGCCGAAGCCGGCCGCGGCTGCCGCACGCGACGAGGTGAGTCCTTTTTTTCTTTCTTTCCTTCTTCCCTTCATTCTTCTCTTCTTCTTTATTTCTTTCTTTTTTTCTTCTCTCTCCCGCCCGCCCATCCCCATCCCCTGGTCGCCATCCCAGAGCTCGGGCTCACGCTCGGGTTCGGGCAAATGGGCTTTACGAGCCCGAGCCCGAGCCTTTGTTGTGCCTACCGAGCCCGAGCCTAAAATTTGGCTCGGGCTCGGCTCGGCTCGTTAACAGCCCTACCGATAGCATACCAATAAACTAAGTAACTTCACCCTTTTCTTCTACAGATTCCTAAATTAACTAATAACTAGCTATCAGAAAACAAAGATCCTATTAAGCAAATCCTAGGTTGAAAACAGTGAGCTAGTTGAGTAAGAAGCTCAGCTTGGTCGATTTAATATGAAATAAATAACTCAATCTGCTATCTCATAAAGCCCCCAGCAAACAAGCTAGATTCCACCAAACATCATTAGAAATGATCAATGCCACAGATGCTTTAATAATGTTAAATCCCTTTCAGTGAAATATATAGATCTTTTGATCTTCAATTTCAATTCACTATGCTACTTAATTTGAAGTGTATTGAATAATTAAATAGGATAAGCTAGATACCAGTCCAGTTTGCAACTGCATAATCTCTGAATATGATCATTATAATCCCAAAAGTACATGAATTACCTGCATACAGATGAAATCTTGTCCAAGTAGTTGAGGAATTTAAGCTATTGGTAGAACAGAAGATATTATTGAAAGTTCAGAGATTAGAAATGCTATAGATAATGAACAGTTATATATATGGCCCTTCCAAAAGCTTAAACAATTTTGAACATGTAGCAACTATATATTGAAACATACACATAACTGTTAGCAACAAGAAACAAATATATACTAATTCCTGCAAATCAAAAATGGCAAGGTCATTAAAGATGCAGAATGAAATTGAAAAATGTACCTCTTAGCTCGAGACACATAAGCCAGTATGAATCTGCATTTGCCTTCCTGAAAATGGAGAAGCTTCTCCACCGTATTGAAAAGAAGAGGAATGCTGGACTGTTGAAAGCTTGCACAATGTCAAGGACTAAAAGCATATAATTTGTGAAAGTTAAAGGGGGAAAATGAAAAGAAAAAAAAAACCAGGATATAAATATCAGCTCCAAGAACTAGATCAAATCCCCCCGGATGCTTTTGTAAGATTTCACTGATCTGAACACTATTTCCCCACTCCAGTTTCTCAGCTGTCAAACCTGCAAGACAACAAGTTTCAGCTACAATCACCCTGTCAGGTTATAAGATGACCATGCTTCTGGGAGATTCTCTTGATTGCAACCAAAACTGTTCAAAATTTGTAACTTACGAGCAATAAAATATGCAGCAATTTTAAGCTTAAAACCTCGTACCTGGAGAACTTGGTTCTGAAGAAGATAAATGGATTTCTATGTTTTTCTTCATGATCTGAATAAGACCAGTTATTGACAATCAGAATATAAAAATCACAAGAAGAACTTAAGGAGAGGATGTAATGAAGAATACACAAGAACAATATCACTGGACATAAAAATGTGAATCCTGGTAAGGTGTTCAACACAGAAGATATTTTGAAATGTTAGCAATCTATATATAGTACACTTTTATTAGTTATTGACTGATTATTTGAACTTTCATAAATGCAACATTTACTGAATGCTTCCACTCTGGCAAATTAAAAGGTTGAGAGAATCTATTTCTGCAGTAGAGACTTATCATCTAAATTTAAGCATAGTTTTTGTCATTGTGTTTCGACAACTTATTTGAACTCTGAAAATAGATACCAAGTATCGCAAAGCAAATAACAGTGAGAATTTGGTCAGATGGTGCTTAGACCTTGCCTCAAGAACATCTTCATTATGATCAGTTAAGACAACCTCTCGGCAGAATCGACTGCACAATATGCCAGTAATACCTGGAAAATGACAAAAATGACATTTTTGGTTTTAAGTGGGAACTTCAAAGAAAGAAGACATGGTTAGTCATTAGCTTACCAACTCCAGATCCTAGTTCAATCACTGAATGCCCTTCAAGTATTTCAGCATTCTTTGAGAGGTAATTGTTCAACAACACTGCACCTGGCCATACTAATTGGCCTGTAAGATCGTAGTCAGCTGCCATGCAGATTGTTGGAACACATTAGAAGAAAGCCATGAGTCTTGAATATTTGAGAAACTGCATCTAACATGCAAAAGGGAAAGAAGCATCTTAGATTCCTCCCAGAATGCTAGGTCAACTATACTGTTAATAATCTCCATTTACAGATGGATACGAGTTGTTCATACAGTTCACCTCTTTAAGCATATGCAAACTGCTATCGTATGCACCTACTTAGTGGTGTGGCTGAAAAGCTACTTCTGACACAGTTCCATACTTCCAGAAACTCAATTAGGGTAAGTGGCCAATTAGCAAAGAACAAACATTCTTTTTGTTGCTACAGAATCCATGGAAAATAACTTTGGGCAAGGTTCCATTTTAATAGTAAACCTTTGCTGACAGAAAACAACTGATGTCTGGTTGTCCCTTTCAGTTCATCAAGAGTGTGCTGACAGTAAACAACCTTCATACGATAGATCACGTGATAGTTGATCTCAATTCTCAACAACATAACAAGAAACAGCATCCTAGTTCTTGCTCTTCCTTGAGATGAGAAATCTCTAAAATTACACCAGCCTAATTAGAGTCAAGAAAAGAAGAACTTAACTCAATTGCAGAAGCAAAAGCAATTTGGTGCTTCAGCATATAAAATTCAAAAATCAGAAAAACCCTAGAGATTTTGAATAGAATATCAGTTAAAGTGGAGAGAAATCGATTAAACATATTGGAAACATCACAGTGTACAGGAAAAAAAATAAGAAACAAGGTATTCGAAAAGTTTTGATGATTTTTTTCAACCGATTCAGAAATTAAAAGAATAACCGATGAACAATATTATTGGACCATATTAACAATATTATCCCATAATGATAACATGAATAAAATACCACTTGAGGAAGCATAACCTAGCAAAATACCTATAATTGACGATCATTAACCATAAATGAACAAAAACTTAACTTGATAAGTCCTCTACCTCTAAGTGTGAAAATCACAGTGATCATTTCTAATCTAAATCCAACACAAACACTTCCGGATAGAACAGCCAAGCCCTAAACAAACCAAGCAAAAATTGAAACAAATCAAATCCCTAAAATCAAGGAACAGTACTGACCAAGAAATTTCTTATCCTTCTTCGACATTTTGAAAACCTTCTTAAACTGATTGGTTTTTAATCCACTCCCACCTCTACTCCAATGCAAAATAGAATAGCTATACAAAAGCCAATAACTAAACCAATAGATTAGACTAGACCTCTGACGGCCCAAATAACAAAGCCGAACCAACGCGATGCTACTACAAAAAATAAGAGTTCCAAGAAATGACTCCAAAGCAAAAAATTATAAGAACAGAAACTTACTAGAAGCAGAACGAAGGCAGAAGAGATTAAGAACATGAGACCCAAATGTAAAAGTGGTGAGATCATAGCTGCAACCAAATGAAAACAGAGAAGAAGCAAAAATAAAAATAAAAATAAAAGAAACTCAGCATTTTCCGGTGGAATAAATTAAAAAAGAAAAATTATCAAGGAAAAGGAACCAGAAAGTAAGGTTTTATTACTCGCGATTGACGAAGAAAGATTCGTCCAAGAAGAGGGTATCGTCAGCTTCGTCTTCTTTCTGCATCTTTCTCTCGTGGCCGCTCAAAGGCAGAGGAATCCGCAGATGGCAAGCGAGTTCCGCCGATCCCTTGTGCGGCATCTCAGACACGGTTTTTAATACCGGAGATCTCGTCAATCTCGGTGGTGGCCCGAGACCGAGAAACATACACGAGCGAAATGTCGAATATCATCGTGGGTTCTGGTTGATTCAGGGCTAGAGGGCGATCTTGTTATTTATGATGGGTAGACTTATCCTAACGAAATTGGTTCTGAGCTCTATACCAGTCTACCTCATGTTCAACACTATAGTGCCAAAAATTATGCTATAAAGGATCGAGTAGCTGCTCCAAAACTTCCTATGGGATCACATGGGGGATGTTGCAGTGTGCACCTGCTAGCTTGGGAGACGATCTATTAGCCGACTCGTGAGAGAGGACTGGGGTACAGTCTCTTCTTATGAGAAAAGAGACGTTGATTGCTCGATATGCGGCAGCCTGGTGATATACCTCATAGTAGCCAGCGGTGCTTATATCATTGGCAGGAGATCTGTAGGTATGTGCCCATTACCTTGGCTAACTCTAGGTCTGATAAGTGATTGATGGAGTGTAGATGTGGTAGAGGACGCTTGGGTGGACTCTCTCCCGGTGAGGCTCTAGCCGACCATAGTCAACATCGAGGTCATTGACGGACTTCAAGTCTGCTATCTCCTTCGCCTGGATGGGGCTAGGTAGGATGCCAACCAGATTGATCAGCTGTTTGGGAAGTGCTGGCTAGGTGGCAGCCCAAGAGGGAGGGTAAATTGGACTTTTAAAATTTTTAATTACTTCTAAACTTTTGAGTCAAAACTTAACAACAGATTAATTGTAATCTAATCAAAATTAAAACTATTAGGCAGCAGATAAATGAGCTCAATAAAAGATTAGTCTAAGTTTGCCCAAGTATGCAATTCAATACAATAAATACAGTTTTATCAAGTGAAACTTCGTTAAATAATTTGAATATACTTGTAACTAAAGGATGTGTGAATAAGAGTTAAGTAAGCAATTCAATCAGACATTTGTCTAAATAAATAAGTGAGGAAATCAAACAATAAAAGGAAGCATCACAAACACAATAATAAGACCCAAAGCGATTTGATTATAATTCAATTCGTGACGATCAGAAGTAGAAAGTTCATATTCTTCAGTCATTGATAAACAGTTTGTTGGACAATACTCGACACAATTACCACAAAATATACAGACCCCAAAATCAATACTATAATTAAGCAATTGTTTTTTTTTAATATCTCTGTCAATTTTTCCCTCCGAAGAATTAGAATTAGGGAAAATAAAAAAAAAATTCTCTGGCCTTCTTACGCAACTTATTAGAACATGCAGCAGAGAATTCAACTTATGGAGTTAAGCATAGCAGAGAGATAATCTAAACAGAGGAACTAACTTACAATCAAGAGTATAATTCTAATCAAAGTTAGCAAGATGAAGATGAAGCAAGTTAGAACTAGCTAAACAATTTTAACTAGAATTGCAACTGAATGAATAGGCAAGTAAGCTAAAGAAGCATTACAAACACATGAAAGTATAGTGGTTTGGCGCCAACTGCACCTACGTCCACTCTTCAAGCTCTCTTGGGAATTTCACTATAATCCTCCTGATTATAGTATAGTTGTTTTTTTTGAGTTCACAACCCAACTCGCTGTTTTCTCAGGATCACAACGAACCCAAGTTGGTTTTCACAGGCTTACTAACTGTTACGGGGGAACTTAGCCACCATGCCCCATGTGACCGGCACGCGCGCCCAGGAAGACTACGGCAGCCCCTTGATCCAGCAATCCGACCCCGAGTCGGACATCTTCGGCTCCGCAGCCCGACCCCGAGTCGGCTGCCCCTTGATCCAGCAATCCGACCCCGAGTCGGACATCTTCGTCTCCGCAGCCCGACCCCGAGTCGGCAGCCCCTTGATCCAGCAATCCGACCCCGGAGTCGGACATCTTCGGCTCCGCAGCCCGACCCCCGAGTCGGCTGCCCCTTGATCCAGCAATCCGACCCCGAGTCGGACATCTTCGTCTCCGCAGCCCGACCCGAGTCGGACATCTCTCGATAACGACAGGCCTATTCCCCAGAGGCACGCCGCAGCCTCCTGCTCCACTACTCCCTGCAACGGTTGTATCTGGCGCTGCTCCACGATCCCCTGTAACAGCCGTACAAGGCGGAGCTCCACTACGCCCTGTCATGGCCGTACCCAGCGCTGCCCCACGACGCCCTGTAACGGCCGTGTCAGTGGCAGCTCCATCGTGCCCCACGATGACGAACCCCCCTGAAAGAACCCCCAGCCTGGTATATATGCGGCTGGGGGGAGGAGGGGGGGTAAGCAAGAACTTCCAGAGCATTCTCCTTACTTGCTACTATTGTCTCTCCCTTATCCTCCCAATCTCCTCTGACTTGATCGTCGGAGGGCCCCCGCTACCCCAGTGGTGGTGCGAGGCTTGCTTGCAGGTTTTTTCGGTGGAAGGTGGAGCGCAATCAACACCAACCAAGGGCAACTCAAACGGAACCCCGTTCACACCGCTGTGCCCAATCGTTCTCCGTTTGGACCACCAGCAACAGTTGGCGCTAGAAGGAGGGCACGAATCTCAGAGCGATCGTAATGGCACGGCGAGGTGGTCGTGGAGCTTCCAATGCCTCCGGTCGCGGGGCCCTCTCGCGTCTCCGGCCGGGAGGCCGCTGCGTCTCCAACACATTCTCAGCAACACTCCACCGCTCCACCTCCCATTCAGATGGTCGAAGCCGCTCAGTTTTGACCAGTTAGCCCAGCAGGTTCGCACCCTCGCGGAGGCAGTGCAGAACCTGCAGGGTGTGATGTCCTCGGGCGCCGCGGGCCCAGGAGCCGCTGCTCCCTGAGCGCTCACCTGTCCTCCTCAACCCGCGCTCCTTCCTCTCCCATGGGGAGGAGCGCCGGCGCGAGGAAGATTCTCGAGCACGGTCCATTCTGCCGGGCCTTCCCATCGGAGCTGCGCGGGGTACAAGAGGCGGGCCCGGGCGCGTTCCCAGACCCCCCAGTCCTCAAGGAACCTGCGCTCCAGTCGGTTCCCCTCTCGGTGCTCCTTGTCTCCCGCCCCATCGGTCGCGCTCCCTGGACCGGCGGTGGACGATCTCCACCGACAACTCCAGGTCCTGAAGGGCCACTCCAAAGATCCCTTCGCCGACTTGGAGATCTCCTCCCCAGCCGGCGCTTGCCTCGAGGATCCTGCGGACCCCGAATCCGCCGGGGTTTAAAATGCCGGCGATCGAGCCCTATGACGGGGCGGCGGACCCGCGGGATCACGTCGAGAGTTTCAGGACCCTTATGCTCCTCCACGGAGCATCAGATCCTCTCCTCTGCAAGGCCTTCCCGGCGACCCTCCGTGGTCCGGCAAGGGCGTGGTTCGCCGGCTTGGAGGCTAACTCAATCCAGTCCTTCGACCAGTTTACTCGCCTCTTCATCACCCATTTCGCCGTCAGTAGCCGGCGGCGACTGGTCTCCGACTCCCCTCTTTGATGTCCGGCAAAACGAGGGAGAAAGCTTGCGGGATTATCTTACCCGCTTCAACAAGGCTACGCTGGAAGTCCGGAACCTGAGCCAGGAGGTGGCTCTTTCAGCCCTGAAGCGTGGCTTCCGAAAGGGCAGACTCACCTTCTCCCTGGACAAACGCCTGCCGCAGAGCTTCCCGGAGCTGTTGTCCCGGGCGAACCAGTATGCGGACGCCGAGGAGGCGGCCGCCCACCGGAGCAAGGAGGCCGCCGAGATCCCTCCAAAGCTCGGGAAGAAAAGGCGAAAAGAGGCACACCAGAGGAGGAGCCCGATGCCTCAACGTCGGCGCAGAAGCCTGTCGCCGGCGAGGAACCCACGGCGCCCTACGCCCTCGTTCTCCGCCCCGACGTTTCAACCGGTACACTCCTCTCCCTGACTCCCCGGGTCCAGATCCTCATGGAAATCAAGGGGCGGGAGGACCTCCCGGTCCCGAGACAGATGAAGAAGATTCCTGGGAGGAGGCCCTCTCGGGCGTACTGTGAGTACCACCGGGACCACGGCCACGACACCGAAGACTGCTTCCAGCTTCGGGACGAGATCGAGGCTCTCATCCGCCGAGGGCGTCTCGGTCGATATGTGAACGACCGACGTCCCCCCGCAGACCCGCGTCCGGCCGACCCGGCCCCTCAGGAGCCTCGGGAGCAGAATCGACCCCGTCGCGGGCGTGATCCACACTATCACTGGGGGCTGCCCCCGGCCCGAGAGGAACGCAGGGGGCTCGACTGAAGCGTCAGGGGCAGCCGTCGCAAAGAGGCAAAGGGTCGGTAATGTAATCACTTTTTTGTGATGAAGATGTAAAGGGGGTTCAGACCCCCCACGATGACGCCATGGTGATCTCCCTCACTATGGCAAACTATGATGTAAGGCGTGTTCTTGTGGATAGTGGAAGCTCAGCTGATATTTTGTTTTTACGAGGCCTTCCAAAAGATGAGCTTGTCCAGACAATTGTTGCACAAAACATCCACCCCCTCATAGATTCACTGGTGACGCTATCTCGGCCGAAGGTGTCGTTGAGCTGCCTGTGACTGCGGGCGTTGCACCCGCAGAAGCCACGGTGCGGCTCGGGTTCTTGATCGTCCGTGTTCCCTCGGCCTACAACGCTATCCTCGGACGACCCGGACTGAACGCCCTTCGCGCGGTGGTCTCTACGTACCACTTGCTCATGCGGTTCCCCACGGCGGCCGGGATTGGAGAGGTCCGAGGTGACCAACCGACCGCAAGGCAATGTTTCCTAGCAACTCTCAAAGGGAAGGCCCGTATAGGGTTCGCTGGGTAAACCGACCTGGCTCCTACCAGTTGGAGGCCCTAGATGGTCGAGAAATTCCAAGGAGCTGGAATTCCGCTAACCTGCGGATGTATTACCAGTAGAACGACAATGCCAGAAAGACAGTTCAAAAATGTATAACACTTTTCATTCAATAATTTCTGGTTACAATGACGTGCTCGTGTGATTACAAGGAATTCCTAGAGGGGAATTAGGATGTTAAAGAAAGTAAAGAAGAGTGGAGACTCCGAGGAGCTGAAGATCTGGGATCCCGAAACCTCCATCCGAAGCGGCTGCAATCCCACCGGAAGTGGGTGCTTCCAACCGGAGGCGCCATCGACGTCTCACGAAAAAGACGAAGAGCCAGCGCGGATGAAGAAGAAGTGGACGAAGGAGAAGTCCACACTGCTCCTACCCAGAGGCGCCATCCACGCCTCACGAAAAGACGAGGAGCCGCCGCAGAAGAAGCTCCCGCTGCCTCCAGGAGAACGCCACCTCCAAGGGATATTCCGGTCCTCCCCAGTGTTAGGGGAGAGAAGGAATACAAGGGAGAAGAGCATATGGAGGCGCGGTCCCGGATCAAGCGTCTGGCGCGGAGCTCAATCGGGAGGCTGAACTTCAAGGAGGGGAGACGTGATCCCGGATGAAACGCCTAGAGCGGAGTTCCGCCGGGGAGAACCTCCTTGTTGATCCCAGATGAAACGGCTAGTTGGCGGAAGTCGCGAAGGGCGCGCCTCCCGTTCCTTCGGTAGGGGTCTCTCAACATGCGCCGGAGAGGAGGCCCACAATCCATGGCAAACCTGAACAGCTCCGGCTTGGCAGGCTCCATCGCACCTGCACCTATATTTATAGCCAAACTGCGGCCCCCCCGGTCGTTCCGATGCGGGTGGCTCCAATAAATGCGGGCGCATTGAATCCGGAGCCGATCCGGCTCTCGAGGCGTATCTTTCCGCGATTTCCTAAGCGTTATTCTCCTTAATCGCATTCTTTGTGCAGGACACTCCGGGTGGCCTGTAACCCTAGGTCCACATATCTCCGCTCGCGACCAGGCCGCATCCGCCTCGAAGAACGCGCGTATCGCGGCCGCTTAACTGACACTCCTCGCAAGCAGCAACTGGCGATCCGATTTCCCAGGTAACCCCTCAATTAGCATTTAATGCCCATCTGGTGTTCCCCAGGCGACGCTTGGAGAGGAGGAGAAACGCGATCGCAGCTGGCTACGGAGAAATCCCGTCGGGCGGCAAGCGACAGGCGCACGACCAACGAGCGGAATTTCCGAGGCTCGGCCCTCGATGCCAGGCTAACCCGATGATCATCCCGGGAGCAGACTAGCCTGAAGCCCCGACCGGTCGCCTCGGCTTGCGCCAGCCTTGGCCGACCAACGAGCGGAATTTCCCGAGGCTCGGCCCTCGGATGCCAGGCTAACCCGATGATCATCCCGGGAGCAGACTAGCCTGAAGCCCCGACCGGTCGCCTCGGCTTGCGCCAGCCTTGGCCGACCAACGAGCGGAATTTCCCGAGGCTCGGCCCTCGGATGCCAGGCTAACCCGATGATCATCCCGGGAGCAGACTAGCCTGAAGCCCCGACCGGTCGCCTCGGCTTGCGCCAGCCTTGGCCGACCAACGAGCGGAATTTCCGAGGCTCGGCCCTCGGATGCCAGGCTAACCCGATGATCATCCCGGGAGCAGACTAGCCTGAAGCCCCGACCGGTCGCCTCGGCTTGCGCCAGCCTTGGCCGACCAACGAGCGGAATTTCCCGAGGCTCGGCCCTCGGATGCCAGGCTAACCCGATGATCATCCCGGGAGCAGACTAGCCTGAAGCCCCGACCGGTCGCCTCGGCTTGCGCCAGCCTTGGCCGACCAACGAGCGGAATTTCCCGAGGCTCGGCCCTCGGATGCCAGGCTAACCCGATGATCATCCCGGGAGCAGACTAGCCTGAAGCCCCGACCGGTCGCCTCGGCTTGCGCCAGCCTTGGCCGACCAACGAGCGGAATTTCCGAGGCTCGGCCCTCGGATGCCAGGCTAACCCGATGATCATCCCGGGAGCAGACTAGCCTGAAGCCCCGACCGGTCGCCTCGGCTTGCGCCAGCCTTGGCCGACCAACGAGCGGAATTTCCCGAGGCTCGGCCCTCGGATGCCAGGCTAACCCGATGATCATCCCGGGAGCAGACTAGCCTGAAGCCCCGACCGGTCGCCTCGGCTTGCGCCAGCCTTGGCCGACCAACGAGCGGAATTTCCGAGGCTCGGCCCTCGGATGCCAGGCTAACCCGATGATCATCCCGGGAGCAGACTAGCCTGAAGCCCCGACCGGTCGCCTCGGCTTGCGCCAGCCTTGGCCGACCAACGAGCGGAATTTCCCGAGGCTCGGCCCTCGGATGCCAGGCTAACCCGATGATCATCCCGGGAGCAGACTAGCCTGAAGCCCCGACCGGTCGCCTCGGCTTGCGCCAGCCTTGGCCGACCAACGAGCGGAATCTCCGAGGCTCGGCCCTCGGATGCCAGGCTAACCCGATGATCATCCCGGGAGCAGACTAGCCTGAAGCCCCGACCGGTCGCCTCGGCTTGCGCCAGCCTTGGCCGACCAACGAGCGGAATCTCCGAGGCTGGCCCTCGGATGCCAGGCTAACCCGATGATCATCCCGGAGCACTAGCCTGAAGCCCCGACCGGTCGCCTCGGCTTGCGCCAGCCTTGGCCGACCAACGAGCGGAATTTCCTGAGGCCTAACCCTCGGATGCCTGGCTTAGCGCCGGAAGAATTTCCTGAGGCCTAACCCTCGGATGCCTGGCTTAGCGCCGGAAGAATTCCTGAGGCCTAACCCTCGGATGCCTGGCTTAGCGCCGGAAGAATTTCCTGAGGCCTAACCCTCGGATGCCTGGCTTAGCGCCGGAAGAATTCCTGAGGCCTAACCCTCGGATGCCTGGCTTAGCGCCGGAAGAATTTCCTGAGGCCTAACCCTCGGATGCCTGGCTTAGCGCCGGAAGAATTTCCTGAGGCCTAACCCTCGGATGCCTGGCTTAGCGCCGGAAGAATTTCCTGAGGCCTAACCCTCGGATGCCTGGCTTAGCGCCGGAAGAATTTCCTGAGGCCTAACCCTCGGATGCCTGGCTTAGCGCCGGAAGAAGTTCCTGAGGCCTAACCCTCGGATGCCTGGCTTAGCGCCGGAAGAATTCCTGAGGCCTAACCCTCAGATACCTGGCCTAGCGCCAGAAGAATTTCAAGAGTCGGGAGTCAGCGAGACGCTACCAAGAGTTAAAAAGAAGAAGGACGAAAGTGAAATGAAGAAACTCTATTTGCATTAACTTTCATTGTTTCAGGGCCGAGACCCATACAACTTGGCAAAACGCCAACACACAAAGAAAAGAACAAAAATACAGAAGGTCAGCTTGGAGGAACCCCCGGGTCGGGAACGCCGGGCACGTCCGCAGGGGGTAGGGAGGCGGTTGGAGAAGAGAGAATCCCACTCAGGTCAATTTCGGGGTACTTAGCCGACACCCTTGCAGGCCTTCCTCGAAGCCTAAGATAAAGGAGTCGGACCCCGCGTCCGACATGTCACGGACGAACTCGTCAGACTGACGATAGGCCTGTACCGCCTCCGACATATCACGGGTGAACTCGGCGGACTGACGATAAGCCTGTACCGCCTGACGCCCGATTTCCGCACTCTTCTCGGCGCAGCGCCGCCTCTGCCCAGCTCCATAATCTGAGCTTTCGCCTCCAAGACCTTCGCCACAATCCGGTCGTCCGCCTCGGAGGAGACCCTCAGCAGATCAGCCTGAGCCTCCTTGTGCTTCGCCTCGGCAGCAATGCGAGCAGCCTCAGCCTCCTCCAGGCGCGAATGAAGCTCCTGGTCGCTCGCGCGGGACTTCTCCAAGGCCGACTCCAATTCGCCCAGCTTGGCTTCAAGAGACCGGGTTCGGTTGCGGGCGTTGTCGGCTGACCGCTGGGCCTTCTCCCACCTCTCCCGGTAGTCGGCAGCCTTCCGGGACTGCTTCTCGGCCCGCTCCTCCGCCTTCTTGATCTCGCCCTCGAGACCCGAGGCAACCTTGAGTTGCTCCTGAGCCTCCAACAGTTGCTTCTCGAGGGTGACGAAGCCGAGTGCCCGCTCTTCGGCCACCTGGAGCCTCATCTCGAGGTCCCTGGTCGTCCTCCCCGCCGCAGCCTGACCTCCCTCCTCTACTGCCTTCAGTTGGCTCTCGGCCCTCGCCAGAAGCCTCGCCTGTTCCTCGTAGCACTCCTCCAGGCGGATCATGTACTGGGCGAGCTAAGAGATAGGAAAAACGAGGGCGTCAGGCGGGGATCAACAGAGCCTATAAATGATGAAAGCGACCAAAAGAACACTCACCGACATGAGACAGACGCAGCTGGCAGCCCCAACGTCAGGGACCCTCATCTCCCGGACCTGCCTGCGGTCCTTCTCCAGCAGCACCGTCTCGATGAGGTTTCGGGCGCCGGCGAAAGTGAAGGCCGACCCCGACTTCTCCCCGGAGTCGGACGGTGGTTCTGCAGCCTTACCCTTACCCATCGCTTGGGGAAGAGTCATGCTGACCATGCTCGGGGCGGGGACCGCCCCTGGAATTGACAGGGTCCCGCTCGGCCGGGGCCTCGGCGCGTCCCTCCTCGTATCATCCGGAGCCGACCGAGTCGAAGGCTGGGCTGGGGACCGATCACGTCCGACCCGTCCATCTCGGGCGCGCCCGGGTGATGCCTCCGGAGAAACGGTAGTCTCGGCATCGGAGGGCTGATACAGCGTCAACTGCCGGTCCGCGCCCGCGGCGTCCCCCTGATCGGTGGGTCCGGACCCGTCTGTCGGCGTCGGAGTCGCCTGCCGGCGGGACTTCTTCGCCGGTGGGGCCCCGCTCGGAGGAGCTCGTTTCTTCCTCCGGACTGCTTCCAGTAGGGACGTCCTACCAACAGCCGTTGCCTTGTCCGACCGCATGACGTCGTCGATCTCTGCAAAAAGGACGAGGTGGTCGGAGGTTGAGAAACTGAAGGAAAGAACGAGACGAAAGAGGAGAAAAGAGCTAAAAAAGAAATGGTGGCGGGCTCACGGTCAGCGGGGACCGAGCTCAGACCGACGTTCACCAAGGTATCCTCGGAAATAAGGCGAGCCACCGGGGGAGCCGGCCCTCGGCAACCAACCCCTTCAAGACGGCGACGCCATCGGATTCCTCCCTCGACAACCTCGATAGGCCAATCGGGGACTTCATCGGCGTCTCCCAGGTTGCCCTGATTCCCCAAGAGGGATCTGCGTCAACGAAAAAGAAGCGCCCTTCCAGCCGTGAATGGAGGTAGGAGCCTCCTTGACGAGGCCGCACCCTCGCCGCGCCGCAAAGCACCACCACCCTTTGTCCTGGGGGTGGCCGCTCAGGCCGTAGCATTCCCAAAAGACATTCAGGGTGGCGGGAACCTCGTGCATGCGGCAGAGAACCTGAAAGGCCGTCAGGGCGCGCCATGAGTTCGGCACCAGTTGCGTCGGCGCCACTCTTAAACCCCGAAGCACCTGAACGACTAAGTCCGAGGGGGGAAAGCGGAACCCGGCCTGAAGAATGCCCTCATTGATGGCAACCTTCCCTGGAGGAGGATGGGACATCCTCTCCTCAGGCCCCGGGAGCGTAACATTGCAGGCCTCGGGAAGGTGGTATCGAGCCACGAACCTATCTAGGTCTTCGGCGACCAGCTCCGACTTAATGCGGTCTGCTCTCACTTCGCCCATCCCTAATGGCCAGTGAATCTACGGTCAGGACGGGGTCAAGAAGGGGGAAAGGACCGGAACGACTGGAGTACACTAATACAAAAGGAGAAAGTATGGAGAGCCTTAAATTGAAGAATGGGGCAACTCACCGGAAGAGAAGGAAGAACGGCTCCGAGAGCGTCAAAGGAGGAGCAAGCGAACAGTCCGACGGCAATGACGGCAGCGCAAAGGAGAAACTCGAAGATGTCTGTAAAGAGAAAGGCGGACGGAGGAGGGCCCCCGGTTAAATAGGCGGAAAGGTGGGTGACGCCTCGGTGACGCCAGAGGACGCCTGGCTGCCGAAGGGTCGCTCGCGCCCCAAAGGCGAATCGACGCCATTAAGGAAGGATGTCCGCCGAAATCCTCAGACTGCCAGGTCAGCAACAACCGCCATACGCCATAAAGAAGGCGGGGAGCTCGAAGCGCGCGCGCCTCTCCGAGGGATGGCGGCAATCTCGAAGCATCACTCCCTTCACCCGTTCCCCTTCTGGTTCCAGGCTCGGAAGTGGGGGGCTACTGTTACGGGGGAACTTAGCCACCATGCCCCACGTGACCGGCACGCGCGCCAGGGAAGACTACAGTTGTCCACTTCCTCGAGTATGCGCGCCCAGGAAGACTCGGCAGCCCCTTGATCCAGCAATCCGACCCCGAGTCGGACATCTTCGGCTCCGCAGCCCGACCCCGAGTCGGCTGCCCCTTGATCCAGCAATCCGACCCCGAGTCGGACATCTTCGTCTCCGCAGCCCGACCCGAGTCGGCAGCCCCTTGATCCAGCAATCCGACCCCGAGTCGGACATCTTCGGCTCCGCAGCCCGACCCCGAGTCGGCTGCCCCTTGATCCAGCAATCCGACCCCGAGTCGGACATCTTCGTCTCCGCAGCCCGACCCCGAGTCGGCAGCCCCGATCCAGCAATCCGACCCGAGTCGGACATCTTCGGCTCCGCAGCCCGACCCCGAGTCGGCTGCCCCTTGATCCAGCAATCCGACCCTGAGTCGGACATCTTCGTCTCCGCAGCCCGACCCCGAGTCGGACATCTCTCGATAACGACAGGCTATTCCCCAGAGGCACGCCGCAGCCTCCTGCTCCACTACTCCCTGCAACGGTTGTATCTGGCGCTGCTCCACGATCCCCTGTAACAGCCGTACAAGGCGGAGCTCCACTACGCCCTGTCATGGCCGTACCCAGCGCTGCCCACGACGCCTGTAACGGCCGTGTCAGTGGCAGCTCCATCGTGCCCCACGATGACGAACCCCCCTGAAAGACCCCCCAGCCTGGTATATATGCGGCTGGGGGGAGGAGGGGGGTAAGCAAGAACTTCCAGAGCATTCTCTTACTTGCTACTATTGTCTCTCCTTATCCTCCAATCTCCTCTGACTTGATCGTCGGAGGGCCCCCGCTACCCCAGTGGTGGTGCGAGGCTTGCTTGCAGGTTTTCCGGTGGAAGGTGGAGCGCAATCAACACCAACCAAAGCAACTCAAACGGAACCCCGTTCACACCGCTGTGCCAATCGTTCTCGGTTTGGACCACCAGCAACACTAACCAAACTCTATACCGATTGTTTTTCGGCTCACAATCAATCCGATTGGTTTTTCCAAAGGCTCCCAACCAAAATCTTCACAAAGTTCAATTAAGGTTTGGGCCAAACCATCCCCCAAGTTTCAGCAACTGAAATTATTACGAGATAAGTATTGAAAGAATTAAAGTACAAATACTATTCTTAATAAATAAAAATATAACAGAATAAGGAGAGCAATAGAAAGTTTTTGGTGGTTTGAATGTTGTCGTGGATGCTTCACCAACTTCCAGAGCTGTGGACTTGATGTTGAATGCTTGCAATAAAACTCTTAAGATTTTCACTTGGTTGCTTACTACTATGCTCTGGTTTTTGGAGCTCTTTAATTAATTGGATGTTTGGATAGTTGAGCTCCTTCAATCTGAGGTAGTTTCCTCGCATTTATAGCCTTTGATGTGGTAGGAACTTGATTCTAGCCATTAGAGACAAAAACTAGCTGTTAGAAAGTGGTTTCCCTCGAGCTTTTTCATAAAAAACTAGCCTTTGTCACTTCCAGCAGAGTTGGAGTCGTCTGCGCACGAATTCACCAAAAAATAGGTTTCTATCTTTCTGCGAACCGTCTCGCGCCTGTAGGAGACGTCTCGCACTTTTGCAGGAGCCTTCTCACGCTTCTGCAGGAGTCGTCTCGCGCTGGAGCCATCTCATGCTTCTCAAGAGCCGTCTCGCACTCTGCAGGAGCCATCTCCTGGTCATCCCCTAGACTATTTCTTTGGATTTTTCTTTGAATTGCTCCTCCAACTTGAATCCTTTGAACTTGAAATTTGGGCCAATGAAGTGTAACTTTGTTCCAACTTTTTTTGAGAACTTTTGAGGTCTTCTTGTATTCTTCCAACTTGCTATGTTCCTTATAAAACAAATTATCTTTCTTCTTGCAACACAAACATTAAAAATTATACCACAAAGTTTTGTGATCATCAAAATCAATTCTAGGGTCAACAATCTCCCCCTTTTTGATGATAACAAAACTTTAAGTATATGCAAGTGAAAAATAAAATGTGTCTAAGGACAAATGCATAGCTAAGTTTCATGAAGTAATTACATGTAACTTTAAGAACATACTTCATGATAATGCTTTAGAGTTAATCAGCTTAACATAATCAACACATTTCAATCTAAACTGATTTATATTCAATTCAAAACATAAAACATTATGAGCATATACTCAGATATTTCTCTCCCTTTTTGACAGCATCAAAAATATTGCAAAATAATGAAACATTAAGCACAAAGCAACATTTCATTCAATGCATGTCAAATTATTGCAAGAATATGAATCATATAACTCAAGGCAATAATATCAGGGCAAGATAATGAGTATAGATTAGAGCCAATTAAGATAATTTCAGAACAAATTATGATAAGATCACATCAAATTTGATGATTTTAATATTCTTTTAACGTTCTTTTACCTCTCTTTCAAAAAGAGTAAATCTGAAATAATTTTAGGGGTAACAAATATCATCAAAATCAAGGTTGAAAAGTTTGGCTTTAAGAATGAGACATTTGAGATACGAGCCAGAAGAGATCACTAAATATAGATTCCAAAGATAGTTTTCAAATCAAGTGGAGATGGAATCTTTTTCAAGTTATTTCAAGGAGTATCAAGAATAATATTCAAAGAAAGTACGAATAAAAATCCAACCTCTTTTTTTTTTGAAAGATCTTTAATAACATATTAAAGCTTTTTTATTTAATTTTTTTTTCTAATATATTAAGTATATAGCAACATGAGAGCAATTTAATTAATTTTCAGAGTATAGTATAAGAGCAGATAAAAAAACAAAACTTATATACTCGAAAAACATAAGATCATGTTAATCATTAATTCTTAATGACTTTAAAGTTCTTCCATGATATAAAAGCATTGGGGCATAGATACCAAAACATGAATTCATGCAATTTATAATACATCTTAGAGCATACATAAAATCCAAAGCTTTAAAAGTTCTTTTAGAGCTCTTTTAAAGTTTTTCTTTTACTCATTTAAAGAGAAACACCTTTTGATACATATAAAAATGAATTAGCACAGGATTGAGACTCTAAAGCTCAAGCCAATAAGAACTCATTAGTAGATTCCAAAGTAAATTTTCGATACTAAGATAAATGAAATCAGTTTCAAACCAAATGATTTATCAATTAAGTACAGATGGAAATCCAACTTCCAAAAGATATTCAACACAACGTCTGATACCAAATATGCTTAAATTAATATCAGTTTCAAACCAATTAGACATTAAAAGCATACTAAAAGTTTTTTTGTCAAATTTATATAGAGTAACCTTTAATGATTTAACTTTAAGAACATTCATTCTCTTTCATATATATAAGGCTCTTGATATCAATTCATGCTTTGTAAGTAAAACAGTTAAATTCAAAAATTGACAAGAATGATCATGAATCAAACATAAAACATTCAAGGTATGCAACAAATGAAAGTGACTTTTGAATAAGATGCAGAATGTAAAGAGATTGAATATCTAAAGCTCCTTGTTGCCCAAGGTGACAACCCAAGAGGGAGGGTGAATTGAATTTTCTAAAAATTATGTTCCCAAATTAACTTTGAATTGAATTTAATGGAATGATAAAGTGTTATCTTACTTAAGCTCTAGGCTATCACAAGTAAAGCAGTGAAAAATTAAGCGAGAGCAACTATACTATACAAGTATGAAAGTAAAGCAAGATGCACAAGAAAAACACTACAAACACAAGCATGTATAGTGGTTCGGTGCACCCCAAGCACCTACATCTACTCTCCAAGCGTTCCCTTGAGAATTCACTATAATTCCACGGATTACAGTCCGATTATTTTACAAGCTCACAACCAACTTGTTGTTTTTTCAAGATCACAACGAACCTAGTTGGTTTTTCGGGCTCACCAACCAAAACCTACACCGTTTGTTTTTAGGGCTCACAAACAATCCAGTTGGTTTTTTCCAAGGCTCACCAACCAAAATCTTTACAATGTTTGTTTTCTGGGCTTACAAACAATCCAGTTGGTTTTTTTCAAGGCTCATCAACCAAAACCTATACACAATCCAATTAAGGTTTGGACAAAACCTTCCCCCAAATTTCAGAACCTTCTGAAACTTGTACAAATGAGATTGAAAGAATTTAATGCACATACTATTGCTCAAACATTAAAAGAATAAATACAAACAGAGACAAGAGCAATAGTGACGTCGTTGGTATTGAGGGATGTCCTTGAATGCTTCACCAACTTTCAAAGCTGAGGATTGATGTTGAATGATTAGCTTTAATACTTTCAATGGTTTGCACACTTTAATACTCTGGTTTTTGGGGCTCACTAATGATATTTGGAGTTTGGTAGTTGAGCTTCCATTTAATCCACTTGGTTCTCTTGTATTTATAGCTTAGAAGTCCTTGGAAACTATTTTAGAGCCGTTTGAGACGAAATAAAGCTGTTGGAGTGAAAAACTAGTCGTTGGAGCCATGAAAAACTAACTGTTATACCTTCCAGCAGATTTGGAATCGGCTCTTGTAGGCTTGGAGTCGGCTCAGCTGAAACAGGAGTCGACTCGAGCTTATCGGGAGTCGACTCGAGCTCGGACTCTTCAAAACTGGATTTCTATCTTTCCTGCAGGAGTCGATTCGCATTTTGTAGGAGTCGACTCGAGTTTGGATTTTTCAAACTTGTGTCTCTGTCTTTTTCTGTATGAGTCGGCTCGTAAACAGTTGGAGTTGACTTGCGCATTGTGACTTGAAAATCAGCTTTCTATCTTTTCTGTAAGAGTCGACTCGTGAACAGTTGGAGTCAACTCGCGCTCTGCGCTCTGAAAAAACTGCTCTCTGTCATTCTTGTAAGAGTCGACTTCCCTCATCTGAGAGTCGGTTCGAGAAAGTGCCAGATAGTAACCATGTGCCAGAGTTGACTCGAGAATTCTAGGAGTCGACTCAAGTGCAGGGCAAAAACTTAAATGGTTCCAAACATGAGTAAAACTCAACTTAAAATCCTTGAACATTTTCTAAGACATTTTTTTAAGGTTAAAAGTATTTTACCTGAAACACTCACTTGAATCATTAGTACAATATGAAATATACTCAAATATTTTAGGCTCATCAAAATCAATTAAGGAATCAACAATCGCTAATCAATCTCTTCCTTTTTGATGATGACAAAATATTTAGTAAATATAAGTAAATTTACATATACTAAGTATTGAATCAAAAAGATCAAATAGAATATAATGTCTGAATTTAGTTTATCCAAGATGTGAAAGGTATGAACAATAAACTTGTAAACTTAAAGCTCCCCCTTTCATTTGGAATTATATAAGCATTCATAAAACGCATTCAATTGTTTTGCTTATGCTTAATTATTCTTTTACTTTTTAATCTATTCTTCAATTCTGTTTGTTTTTTTTTTATTTTTATAGTGCTTCAATATTTCTCCAATTCTTCTCCATGCTTTTACATTTTTCCCCCTTATTAATACATTCGTATGCTAGTTCTTCTCCCCCTTTTTGTCATCAGCAAAGAGATTACAAGATAATAAAACATTAAGCATAAAACAACAAATTATTATTGTACTCTCATTTTCATTCAATGCATGTCAAATTTTTGCAAGAATATGAATCATGTAACTCAAGCCAATAATATCAGGAAAGAATTAATGAGCATAGATCAGAGCCCTCTTTGAATTTGATGATTTTAACAATCTTTTAAAGTTCTTTTACCCTTGTTGCAAAAAGAGTAAATCCGAAACATTATGCAATCAATGAACATTTGATTTTTTATACAAGGGTCATCTACTCCTAATCTCTTCTAAGTAACCAAAATCTCTCTTATCAAGTAATTCAATTATATGCATTTAAGCATAGTTTATGCATATTTAATTATGATGTGAATATATAATTTCATTAAATTTATTTTCACTTAAGGAATATCTTGGTACCAGTTGCATATGTAATTTTAGTGTTAATTGATCCAATTATGAACCATTCAGTTTGAGTGTGATCTTTTATGAAATAATGTCTTATTTTCATGTAATTAAATATAGAGAGCAGAATTGAATTCTTCATTAAATTTTTGACATTAGAATCACTGCATCTTATGAGAATCTTGTTTGATGTCAAAACTCTTAAGTATTTCATTAATTAATCATAATCTTAGATTTTATTTTCTTAACAGATTTTTATAAGTCTTTTGATATCAATTAAATATAATTCATTAGAATTAGTTCGATATCTTTGTATATAAGCACAAAATGAGCATATAATTTGGCCTACAAGCTGTATGATATGATAATACAGTTTTAGATAATAGAATTACCTTACTCATCATTTTCAAACTCTACAAGATGGGATCATAGACATACCTTTCTTCATGCCAAACTTCTATAAGAATATTTTTGTGAACTTACTTTGGCCAATGAAGATCCTCTCTCTTGTTTGTCTTGATTTGGAGTTCGAGAGGAAAGGTTAGTTCATCCGTTTTACTTATTTCGAACTCATCATGTATGAGCTTAGTAAAAACTTCATATAAAGCTTCATTAGTAGCACTATAAATAATGTCATCAATATATACTTGAGCAATTATGATATCAGAATTTTTTTTTGATACATAGTTTTATCAATATTACTTTCTATCAAAAAGTAACTTAAACTTTCATATCATGCTCTTGGTACTTGTTCTAAAATAAATAGTATTTTATCATGTTTATAATGAATATTTTTCAAATATAGGTGGTTATTTTTACATAAAACTTCTTCAATGATATAACCACACAGAAGTGCATTCTACATATTCATGTGACAAAATACAAAGCTCATAGAGCAATCAAATGAAAATGGTGATCTTTGGCTTCTAATCATGCAAAGATTTTATCAAGATCTATTTTATCTTTTCTTAATTGAATCTTTTAGTAATCACCAATTCTTCTTCATTAAGTACATTTCTGAAAAACTCAATTTTGTTTCAATTATAACCAAGTTTTTAAATTTTTCAACAAGATTTCAAAATTTTATTCCTTTCAAAATGATTTAGTTTAACTTAACTAATTATCATCTTGTTTATTTTTCTTAATGTCTTTTAGATTCAGACTGTTACTTAACTAGATACTTATCATAAGATCTGATTTTAGTATCTTGAGAATGATCATTAAATGATTATACCTTTAGGATGATGAATTGCTTACATTCAATATGTTTACCTTGCTGAAATTGATCTTCTCCTTGATCATTTTCTGATGCAGAGTAATTCTTTAAGGTTAAGGCCCTAATTCTTTTATCAAGCTCACCTGCATTAACAATAACATCTATGACCTTCCTTGATCAAGGATTATTAGTCTCATTAAGAATAATATGAATTAATTTTTTTATAATTAGAGTTCTATTTATTTGAATACTCAATATGCTTTACTTGATGAGTAATATTCAAAGACAAATATTCTTATCAGATTTAGCATATTTTTCATTGTTGAAAGCATAACATGTATAACTGAAAAATATGGAAGTATGCAACATTTGGTTTTCTATTTTTCATGAGTTCATAAGGGGTTTTTTTTAAAAAAAGTTCTAATAAAAATCTTATAATACGACAAGCTGCGATGATAGCTATAATCAGAATCAATTAGACAAATTACTATCACATAGCATTGTCCATCAGATTTCTTCAAAGGTTCTATTTTTACTTTTTATAAACCCAATATGCAATAATGTTCTTGGTGCAGAAATAATTGTATTCAATATCATTTTCTGTGCAAAGCTTAACAAAAAATTGGTTTTCAAAACTGTGCCATGATACTTCTTTATTTTTACAGTTTGCAAACCTTTTTTATTTGAAACCTTTTGTAAGTTTGTGCCAATGCAGAAAATATTTCAATTTAAGTGCCAAGAAAAAAACCAACGTTAGCTTTGAGAAATCATCCACAATTACGAAATTAAGAAGCTTATCTCCTAAGCTCATAATCCTGAAAATCCAAATAAGTTTTTGTGGAGAATTTTCAAAGACTAAGAGGTGGAAACAATATTTTCAGATTTAGAAATGATCTAATTTGTTTCTCTAGATGCCAAGCATAGCAAACTTTGATCTTGTAGAAATTAATCTAAGTAAACCAATGATAATATCTTTTGAAATCAAATCCATATTAGCATGAGTTAATTTTATATGCCAAAACAAGTTTCTTTAATCTTGGTATTCATAAAGTATATTTTTCAAGAGTATACCAAGTACACATTCATATGTTTATGATCAATAGAAGATGATGCTATAGAGATAAAAATAACTC